>NC_138892.1:88790480-89000316 GCF_965194825.1 Balaenoptera physalus | reverse complement strand
TTTCATCCAGGATTCAAGATTTTTTTCTCTAAGTAATAACCCAAAACATGGCAAATCACTGATGCCATTGTTTACCACCCAATCCATCATCTTACTCAGATCCTAGGTTTAGTGTCAATAATGCCAACAGTTAGGTTTTGGGTTACTTCATTATTCCTTAGGAGATCAGAAAAGTAAGAACTCTCACGTATCTTTACTGAAATAAACCGAGAACTGCAGTTAGATGTTGTTCATGATAAAATTGCCAATGCACCCATAAAAAAAGATTAGGAAATAATTTCAAATATGAGACATCATATGCATTAAATACACTTGAACTTTTTGCTACCTCAGTTATCAGCAATATTTAAAGCAATGTGACTTAAAGGTGTGGAAACACATAAAGAATAGGGAGCTTAATTTGTAGATATAACCTTGTATATGCTAAAAACAAAACAAAAACAAAAACACAAAAAGAAAACCCCAAACCAAAAACCTCTTCACTAAAAATTCAAGTAAATAGTAAACAGCTGTATCCTCTGAATAAAATATTCTTATTTTGTTTAAGAAAATACATGTGATTATACTGCTTACATTTCTTTTGTTCAAACTTTTCCCAGTGTGTAATTTCAATTTTTTAGCTAGCAGGTGCTAGACTGGTGTGAATGGCTAGTGTATGGGGGCCTGTTTGTTTGTATCATGCAAAGAGTATACTGAGGCAGTAATGAACAATGTTATGTATGTGGGAAAAAAAGGCTTTAAAGCAATGTTCCTGCAAACAAAAACAAAAATAACATTTCGCATGTCTCCCCGAAATGCAACCATTGTAGGGGCAAGTTAGTGTCTAGTTCCTTTCCTTAGGATGTGAAAAATCCATGCTCTTTGAGTAATAATGGAAGTTGCCTCGCAGTCGCTGTTGGAACTTACTACTCAGATGCCTGCCTAACTCTACTATAGCTAGGACACTCTAGCAATAAGCCACTCACTAGAACATTTGTCACTGAAAATAAAACGTGTGAAATTACCAGAAAGGGCATGGTAGATGTTTCTTAAGCTGAAAATGTGAAATATTTTTGTAACTGGACAATCCATTGAACACAGAGCCATTTATATAATCAAAAGTTTTAAAGTCTAGTCAAGAAGGATTATTATATAATATACCATTGTAAATAATTTCAAAAATAGTAAATTTTGTATTACTGCAACAATCTATGGAAGTGTGGCTGATTTTAATACTCGGCAAATTTACTCGATACCTTCCAGAAAAAAAGCACTGTAACTTGCCTACCCATAATAACATCATTTATATAAAGATGAATGATGCAATACCATGGGTGTTTTGCTAAATCTATAGATGGCTTTCTTTTTTTTTTTTGAATTTTTTTTATATAGCAGGTTCTTATTAGTTATATATTTTATACATATTGGTATATATATGTCAATCCCAATCTCTCAATTCATCCCACCACCCTCCCCTGCCGCTTTTCCCCCTTGGTGTCCATACATTTGTTCTCTTACATCTGTGTCTCTGTTTCTGCCTTGCAAACCGGTTCATCTATGCCATTTTTCTAGAAGCCACATATATGAGTTAATATACTATATTTGTTTTTCTCTTTCTGACTTACTTCACTCTGTATGACAGTCTCTAGGTCCATCCACGTCTCTACAAATGATCCAATTTCATTCCTTTTTATGGCTGAGTAGTATTATCATTGCATATATGTACCACATTTTCTTTATCCTTTTGTCTGTCAATGGGCATTTAGGTCGCTTCCATGACCTGGCTATTGTAAATAGTGCTGCAATGAACACTGGGGTGCATGTGTCTTTTTGAATTATGGTTTTCTCTGGGTATATGCCCAGTAGTGGGATTGCTGGGTCATATGGTAATTCTATAGACTGCTTTCTTGATTAGAAATAATTTTTCTTCAAGCCATCAAAACTGTGAAAGTTTTGTGACTAAATTGTATCTCTTTTCATCTAATAAAGTGCTCATAAAAGAAAACATGAACTGACTACATGAATTATTTCCATCTTCCTGCCCTTTACCAAAAGTATTTGATAAATTATTGTTAATAAATAGTCTAGTTCCCTCAGCTTGTTCTAGTTCCCTAGTTCTCATGATGCATTTTTTTTTCATGTTGACTTTTGCACGATTCTATTTTCACTCATCCAAACTCACAAAAACTCTATGAGATAGATCCTTCCATCACCCCTATTTTACAGATGAGGAAACTGAGGCATGCCTCAAGTCAGACAGTCAGCAAGTAAAAGAATTCAAATCCAGGCAGCCTAATACAAACTAGGCTTTTAACCACTATGCTTTACAGTCAATTGAATAAATAATATAATACTTATAAATATATCTTACTACACCAAAATAAATAACTTGCATGAAAAAATTTTAAATGACAAAAACTCTGAGTGACACAGCTTGAAAATAATTAATTCAACACATACCTTTAGAAATAAGTATGTATAATATAAATAAGTATAATAAAACAGTATTAAATATTAGATACTCTAGAAATCCCTGCTGCTACAATGTAAGCGGATCCTGGTTACATAATAACCAACATACTTTTTGATGCAGAGCCTCCAAGGAACTTGGACATGGAAGAAAGGAAGGACTAGTGAGTTGAAAGTAGGTGGAGATAATGAGGGTTAAGTTGATGGCAAATGTAGGTAACAGCACCTGGAACTCATGATGTAGCCTTGGGTCTCTAAGAAGCTAAACTCCAGACTTCTGCACTAACCCAGGACAATCAATGAAGGGAAATGCCATCAGTAAAAGATAAGTTTAAAAGAAAATATTTCAATTAAGGCAAGCATACTAGGATGTTTCTACAATAGCTTGGTGGAAGACCACCGATGACGATGATTCTTTGACAAATATTTATGGAGTACCTACAAAGTACAGGACATTTCCCAGGTGCTTGAAAAACTATGGTAAAAAAGAAAAACAGATTAAAATCTCTGGAGTTTACATGGAGTAAACTACATGGAGTAAATTTCATGGAGTTTACATTCTACTACTATAAAATACTAATGATAATAATATACTTCCACTATTCAATCACAGACCTTACATCCAGTTGGGTCTGGAATTCAAATCAAACTTCCTATATGTCCAGTGAAAACCAAAGCTACAAATTAGAAATAAGTGGTCTCTGGTTTGTTTTGCTTTCTACACATGGCAGAATAATCCAGTCCAGTAGACAAGCATTGCCAATTTAGATACTCTGATTTCCCACAGATTAAGTACGGCCAAATATAAACTTACAAGAAAACAATTCAACAAATACATGAAGAATGATACAACATATGCAAAGACAGAATCAAGAAGCAACAGGTTTAGACACCCAAAGGCATCTGAGTACTGGATTATCAGATGAAGAATAAAATAATGTGCTTAAAATGTTCACTTAAGTAAAAGACAGAATAAAACTTAGTTACAAACAAAAAAACGATCAAAGATGTTCATGAAGATTTTTTAAATAATTGAATAGAATTTTGAGAAATGAAAATAACTGAAATTTAAAACTCATTGAATGGATAGATAGAAAATTAGACACAGGTGGTTGAAAGAAGTCATTAATTGGAAAAGAGATCTAAAGAAACTAGCTAGATCAGTCCACAAGGAGACAAGGAGATGGAAAATATGAAAGACTGGGTAGTGTCATGGAGGCTAGAATGAGATGGTCCAACAAATGCCTAGTCAAAATTTTAGGAGAGAACAGAAAAAAAAAAAAATAAATGAGGTAGCCATTATTCTAAAATTTAGTGGTTGAGAATTTTTCTGAATTTGAAAAATACAGATCCATAGATGCAACAAGTGAAATATATACAATCAGAATAAATGAAAAGCAAATATCACTTAATACTCTGTAATAAAACTGTAGAAAAACAAAAACACAGAGAAATCTTAAAAGCACTCAGATAGAAGCCATTAACCAATGACAATTAGTTTGACAACAAACTTATAAATAGCAGTCGATGGAGAGATGAAAGAAGAAATCAGTGAATATATGAGTAAATCTTCCAAAACTTTGTTTAATGAAAATAATGTCCATTATTTGGACTTGAAAAATCAGACAGAGCTAAATCCAAAAACAATGACACGTAAAACAAGAGAGAAATACTCAGGAATTCTAAGATTGTTTTATAATTCAAAATTTGTCAATTTTAAACTCTCTTACCATATGTAGACTTGTTAAATCATCAAAGGCAACCCATAAAAAACAGAAATAATGTCCAAAACAATAAAGAGAAAAGAATGACTTGAGAAAACTAAAAATTAATACACAAAAAAATTAAAAAGAAAAAAATACATATAAAATGTGGTACAAATAGAAAGCATGAATAAAACGACATACTTAAGTTTAATCACAACAAATATAAGTGGACGAATAAGCTTTTAAGTTAAAAAAATCAACAAATTAAATTTTTAAGAAAATCTAGCTATATCTAGTTTATAAGAGATATACATAAATAATGACAAAAAAAAGGATAATAAAGATCCTTTATTTAAAGGACAATAAAGACAGAGCATTTATAAAATGTATCCACACACTAAGCCAGATTTCAGAGATTTAGTACTGTGCAAAACTATGATGAAAGCATTTGGTTTTAGATGGAGGGAAAAATGTTAGTTTTTAAATATGGACTCCAAAAATAACAATTTCTCCTTTTGAATGGGTGGTTTTGTCTAGCTTCAGGTTTATGAAGTATATTTTAGAACAGACTGCAATATTTACCTGGGGATTGACTCTATGTTTCTATGAAAAATACAACTTGATTATTGAAATATGATCTTTATTTTCTAAATGTGCTTTACAATTGACAAGTGGGATCATTAAAATTGTTGGGTTTGTTCTAATTAATGTGTGGGTGGTTGGCAGGAATTAGAGGTTACTTAATATCATGTAGTGGTTAGCAATTCAAAACCTGTACAGTTTGAAGATTGCACTATTGGGGAAAACAATCAAGAAGAATAAATTTAAAGCCACTAGGTTTTCTAAAAGAGTCAACATCACACACAAAGTTTCTAAACCCTGAACATGTATTTTAAGCTCTTTGTACAATATTTTGTTCACTGAAATAACAAAAGGACTAAAAAACACTGTAGATGTTTGAAAAATATATACATGGTGTGTATGAACATGTTTTTCAAAAATTTGAAGAAAACCTTAGAAAGGAAATTGTTAAGATGTCAGCAGTAAAGAAAGTGAATGCTGATCTAATCTTGTAAAATAAAATGCCATTTAACAAGTTGAGTATAGACTTAGATAAAGCTGAAATCTTTACAATTTTCACTAAATCTCCACTTTTTAAATTGATTTCTTGAGCTCAACACATTTCACAAGAATAAAAACACACATAATTTAGGTGCAAACTAAAACTGCATGTTGTGATGTCCACTAAAACCATATTTGTATCAATAGGAAATAGTTTATAAAGAGTAATTTAAAATAATTATTGTGGTAGCTTTTATACAAATTTATAAAGGAAGTAAATTTTCCAATATGATATGGAAATACATAGGAAAACTAAACCCTAATTTTGGCGTAAATCTCGATGTTAAATGTACTTCTAATTGCAGAAGAAGGAGATGCATAGCAAAGAATTTTCAGCCTTGCAGTTATTCTGCTTTGTGTGTGATGGTCGTCACTGCCAGTGGGATTATTCTTCAATACATTTCATTGTATATATTTTTTAATGAAATGAAATGTATCAGAAGAGTGAAAACTTTTGTAAAATCATCTATTAACATCCTTGAATTACGTTCATAACTGATATAGAAGAATGCCAGTATATCTATCATTCATTCTTACTGGGTCATTCATCTTACAAAGTATTTTTCATTTATTAGCTCAATGAACATTGCTTACATCCCTACTACTCCTAAAGTTCACATGTGGTTCTCAACTTTACACATGTATTTAGCAAGACCTGATCTTCATCATGGGGAGACCGTAGTCTGTTAATGAATGGTTCACCTGGAAGAATGCCATGACAGGGGGAAAAACTCCATGTTTCAGTACATGCATTTATCAGCAATAGAAAGCATAATGGTTCAGAATGAAAAGAAATAATAGCAATTCAACTCTGTTAGCAACTGGTTTTTACCTGACATTTTGTATGTATTTGCTGACAGTTTTCTCACTAAATCTTTCTCTGCACTAGCCCTCACACCCCATTGGTTCATAAGTTCTTTTCACTGCGTAATTTTGAGTAGGGAAAAAAGAAAAGAAAAAAACTTCTCAGACAGGCAAACAGAGTTAAAAATACTGACGTTAACAAAGGGGGTTAAGAAAGACGGGACTGGGAGTGCGAGAAAGGGGAAAGGGTGACGTGAGAGAAATAAATGCATGACTGAGAATAAAAGCAGTGTAGAGAAGGGAAAACCATATAGAAAATGCATTTTCAACATCTTCCTAGTTTCATTATTATACTAAATGTAAAATCAAGATTTCCAGGTTCATCTCTTTTAACTAGAAATGTGCTCTACTCTTCGTTCCATTTCTAAGCCGCTATAGGTATTAAACAGCAATTTACATGTGATTTGCATTTTTTTTGTACTCGTGGTTTTGGTAAGTCTTCCAAACCTAATGACTGTTCCTTTGGCCAGCAACATAAATGCTATAATCACACAATTATTGTGCTGGGAACAGTTTAATTCAGCATTTTGTTCTCAACCACAGAACAATTACTCAACAATTTCGGTTAACCAGACTAGCTAGCTGCCTGGAGAGAAAGAGGAATATTCACAAGATCTATTGTCTTACATAAAGGCAGCTACTAGATCAGCTGGAACTTTCTAGTATTGCCCTGCTCAGTGCTTCTTTTCAGGATCTTTCACATATCTGTCCTAATGAAAATGACAAACTACAAATTTCCCTTTATGGACTTATTTGTTCATTTCTTTTAATTACACATTTGCATGTTTTTAAAAGAACGTGAGATTTTGTGTGTCTGGAAATATAGCCCTATAGATAAATGTACCTTAAAAGACTTTAATATAACGATAGTTAATACAAAGAATTGCAAAATCAAAAGTATAAGTTCAAAAGGCTACCCCGTAGGCTTAAAGTGATGGTAAAGGCTTCTGAACTGTGGGTGATCTCATGTATCATTTAAATTACATAACTTCTTAACGGTGCAACTGGCTTAATGTCAAGCTTCATTCTATATTTTTAATTTTTAAAATAAAAATGGAGGTGATTCACATAATCATGGCTGTTAAATTCTCTTTGATTATTTTTTCATATTAATTTTAATTTATCAGAAGCAAAAAGTAGGGGGCTTAAGCATATCACTGTAAAAATATTTAGAAATACAGAATCAAATAATTTATGCACCTGTGTAAATATATGTGTATGTTGAAACTGTCATCTCCCTTGACTATTTATTTCTCATAATCACAGACAACTATTAGACTAGCCCTGTATCATAAGTCAGTCTTGTAAGCTACTGAGAAACAAAGTAGTTGATGGTGAACTGGGCCAGTGAGTAGTAGTCAAGGGTAGCAGTCGATGAAAATAACTGGAAGAGGTCTCTTTTTCTCTCTTAGTGTTCTTTTTTCTAGTCTCTTTTTTGTTTTCTTCTGTATTTTTTTTTTATTCTCTCATTTTTACTTTAAAAAGTGGACAAGGAAGAGGATAGAGAAATTGTAACTTCATGGTTAGAAACACTCTAACTTATGGTAAAAATACTCTGAATATCAGAAAAGAGCTCTAACAAAGATAACTCCTCCTTCAAGAAGTGAAGACAAAAGTAGATTTGAGAATTCCGGCAACTTTTAAAATTTTAATTGTGTCTGTCTATATATTTGGATGAGTAAATAAGAATAATGTAGTGAAATATGTTGACAAGGGATTCTGTATGTCTAGATCACTCACTCCCTGAATTATGTTAGTCTAGAAGAAGAACCTTAAGTGTATGGGTTTCAAATATTTTTTTCAAGCCAGAAAAATTTTTTTATTTCCCAGACGAACTCAATGGAGAACCCTAGTGATGAAACTCACGCTTACTCACACCCACCAGGCCTTCTTTCCCTCAATACCGTGATCCAACCCCAGGTACCCAACTGTAGGAACTCCGTGGACCCCATGAGATCCTGTCTCCACAATTTGAAAACCACTGATTTGATGCTTCTTCTTATTGAACACTCTTCCTATCATTAGATTAATACCCAAATCTAATGGTGTAGATGACACAGTATACAATATTATGTCTAATTAACAGAAACATGTGCTCAGTCATTATGGTGTCATAGACTGTAACTTGTAATAATACACAGGCCTATATTCCAACTTAGAGTCTTTATATCTTCTAAATAAAATTAAGCACATTATCTTCTGTACAACAGTCACAGAATTAATTTTCCTTTAGGCATGAAATTCATTTACAATATAGTATAAGTCTCCGGTATAATTTCTAATTCTTTAATCCAGGTATTGAAGTGAGCTATAATTAGAGAGCAAACATTTGTAGAACAGAGTATAGTCTATAAAAAGAGAATGCCAAAATAGTATCAGGTTCTTCTGAATGAAAATAACTCAACTTAGTGCAAAATCTATGCTGAAAAGTGAGCCAGATATTAAATTCAGAATGAAAAAAAATTGGCTATATCCTTGCCACTTCCTGGTTAATTTGGCCAAGGGCCAATTTTCCGATATTATGACCATCCTGTAGCCCCAGTAAGTGTTTTATTTATTTATTTTTGTATTGCATAAAAATATCAGCTTAAGAAGGGAAAATGTGAAATGGATGACATATTTTAGAACAGCTTTTCCCAGAATACAAAAATATTCCCCAACTCAAAACTGAAACAAATAGTAGAACTACCAAGCGATGCCAATTGGCGACTCTCTAATGCCATTCAAACTTCGCAAATACTGGGCTCTCAAACTGATTTTAATTATTCAAAAGAAAACTAGGAAATGGTTCAAATATCAATTGCTTTCACAGATATACAAATTCTCTTTTAAGAGAAGCATATGACACATCTTTTCTTTATCCTGTAACATTGCAGTAATTACCTGCTCAGTTGGTTTTTTGAGTAGGACAGTGGCAAAAAGGGGAGTTTCCCTTCTGTAGTCCTCAAGATTACAAGTTATTTTTTTATTGTTACAGAGTAGAAAAGTGAAAAGAGCTATATTTACTGTTGAAAACTGGAGGAGACAATAACACTGAGTAAAACAGTTCACTATGTCCAGGTGCTTTTCCGTTGGAACTAATTCCAGGGATATTTAAAAAGTCCTTTCTGTGGACAGGCAGCCTTTATAAAAAAGAGGGCCTCTAGGATGAGTTTAGCGTCAAGTTACACATGAGCCATTGTAAACTCAATTTGTTACTGAAGATTTACTTTACTCTTTGGTGCCGGGTATGTGCAAAGATGACCGTGTTCAGCTTCGATGAGACAGCATTATGACATTTTAATGTTTTCATATATATTATAAATAGGCACTAGTCATAGTAATGCCAGTTAACCTCAAAAAAGTGTCTAGCTCGGCCTACATGTGTGGTCTTAAGGAACAACAGTGGTTTTTTCCAAGGCGGAATTTTGTGAACCTAAGGCAAAATAATTTATGATCAAAATTATTGGGGCTTCTGAAATGCATGCTGATGTCCAACAACGTTTGGAAGTATGTGTGTGTGTGTGCATACATATATATATATACATAACATAGTTTATATATATATATCACACTTGGCATAGAAATGTATTACACTTTGTGTAAGAAAGACATGACAGCATTACTTTTAAAAAGCACTTTTTCAGATGAACTGATTCTAAAAGAAAACAATGCGTTCATTGATTTAACCTAACTGAACTTTTGACAAGGAATTCTTAGAATTTTAAATATATCTAAACTCAAATAATAAATCTCAGAATGCATATTCAGAGTGTTCTTCAACATGACTCATTCATTCACAGAAGCCATGGGTCCTGTGGCTGGCTTATGGCAGCACTCTAAATTAGTAGTCACACAATAGAGAGCTTATATGATTGCAATGGTCCATATCCAGTAAAACTGCCTCAACACCCAGAAAAATGGCTCAGTCTCTAATAATTCAGAAAGAACCACTTACACCTGCATACCACATATGACCATCTTTACAATGGCTAAAATGAAGCACTGGGGACTATTTCCTCTGAATCAGTGTTATTTGGGTAGCACTGGTTCACATTTTTTTCATCTTAACAAAAAAGTTTTGTTTTGTGTTACAATCAGTCTGCCACTGATGACCTCTAACATATTAGCCTCTGCCCTAGAATACTCTAGACAATAGTATTGTTCCATCTGTGCTTTCCATTAAATCCTGATAATCCTTCAAGAACAGCTGGACCTTCGGGTCCCCCACACACAAACTCTTTCTGTAGATCCGTTTGGCCACAATTAGGCTGATGCTGTACTTACATCTTGCTTGCAAATGCCTTTTGTATGGGCCTTTGGGGCTGTGAAGTAGAATGCCCTGACATCACTAATTCAACAATACAATGATATAGTTCTCATCTCAATTATAATATGATATTTAGTCACCTCTAATACTGAGCTGCACTTAGAAAATTATTTTTTAGACATATGACAACATTAATGACAAGCTTCCAACTATACTGTGCCATTAAATAATCAGGAAGTAACAGCCCCAGTTAATCAAATGGTTTTGATATACTCTCAGTATTGGAAACACTGCAAATCTTACATTTTACATACGCAATTTGTATGAACAGCTTAGTAACTTGTTCTTCTACTGTAAAATAATTTCATCAGATTCATACAGCTACATAACAATAATAAAAAATTTTAATGGCATAATGGGAGTGGCTATAAAGTTACAGGAATGGTCTAACCAGTCTATGTAACTAGTGGATTCTTATGCCTCACGTTCTATACCCCTGTCTCCCCTTATTCATTTTCCAGTAGGCTAGCACGTTTTCAGAGATCCTCTGCTAAATACTACCTAAGTAACTGCCATC
The DNA here is from genome assembly GCF_965194825.1 of Balaenoptera physalus. NCBI lineage: Eukaryota > Metazoa > Chordata > Mammalia > Artiodactyla > Balaenopteridae > Balaenoptera > Balaenoptera physalus. Next base: position 88,989,350 of record NC_138892.1, on the reverse strand, counting down.
AACGGGTCTCATATTTTCCATTTTTGTGTAAATAACTCCATCACTAACTAGAAAAGCACATCTCACAATACCCACAATCATGCAAATAATATTATATATATTAACTACACTGTAAAATCTATGGGGCAGGGACTGCAAACAAGAAATCGTTATTTCTTGTTTACGATTTTTATCTTTACTACACAGGAAGAAGGACTCTGAAATAGTAGGTGTTCAATAAATGTCTGTTGAATAATTAAATGGATGAGTTCAGTTGACCCTGGAACAACACCCATTTGAACTGCTCGGGTCGACTTATAAGGCGGATTGTTTTTTCAGTAAATACTACAGTACAATACAATCCACGGTTGGTTGAATCCAAAGACTTGAAAAGGCAGATACATATGGTTGACTATGGGACTTGAGCTTCAGTGGATTTTGGTTTTTACAGTAGGTCCTGGACCCGATCCCTTGGGGATACCGCAGGACGACTGCATATCCTCTTTCTTTAAAGATCAGAAAATCTTGTACAACTTCCCCCATCTATCATAATATTTCATAAGCGTCTCTTTCAGAAAATTGTTATCTGACAGAAATCCCTAAACTGTGGAATAAGCTCATTTTCTTTTTGTTTTCCTTTCCATGTAAACTGAAACAGCTCTTTCTTATATCTGATGTTTGTTATTAAGTCAATATCAATATTTTTTTCCAGGCCATTTAGATCTAATTTCTTTAACCTTTCCGAATATATAAGTATTCTTTGCTTTCTCCTCTGCAACCAGATTGGCTACCGTGTTCTCCTACAGGTTTTAAATTTATACAGAGGAGTTTGTGTTTCAGATATCCAAGTGGTATATTTTTAATTAGGGTGTACTGCTGCTATACATGCTTTTAAAACCAAGTTTTAGAGAACTTGGCAGACTTGATGGTTATCTGCTGCCCAGCTTGTTACCTTCAATGGCTCAGGGATGCTTCTGCTGTTCTCATTCATAGTCTAGCATTCAAACGTTTCTTGTTCACTATTTTCCCTTGTACATGCACTGCCATACTACTTTCATTTTTATTGACCATACTTCTCCAATTTACCTAAGTCCTTCTGCATTCTATTTCAGTCTATGGAGTTCTGACCACCTCATTTCCTCTATTTCTATGCTTATACTGTCAGATAAAAACAAATGCATTTTCCATCATGTCACTGAGGTTGTAAGTCTTCATCCTGAGGCCTAATAATCAGAGACATCATATACATCACCTCATATAGTGTTTGAGTTTTTTCATGATAAGAAGATGAGCAGAGTATGGAAAGGAAATAGGCATTGCTGAAGAGAGACATAGAGGACAGAAAAACATGAGAATGAGGAATAAAGGATTTGGAAGTATATCTTAGAGACAGGAAAATAAATAATCCCTTATACTGGGAGATAACGTTCAGTTAAAAAAGATACACTTAAGGTACAGTGTTAGCACTGAAGTTACCTAAAGGAAATGCTTTTTGATATTCACATACATGCATACAATTTCATTTTGGATATTGTTTATTTCTCAAGGACCTCAAATTCAACATGGATAAAACTGAGCTTAGACACTTTCCTTACAGAATCTGCTTCTAGCTCATGTAATCACTATCTCAAACTGGGTCGCTTCATCGATTACTTTCACTAACTCCTATTCATCACTGAACATTCAGCTCAGGCTTCACTTCCTCTAGGACAACTTCCTTGGCCCCTGAATCTTTATTCATGTCCCTGCCCCTTCCTGGTTTGGGGGAGGAGGCATATCTGCACTATTTCATTCATCAGATTGAATTATAATTTTATACTGCAGATTTGAAAATAAGTTCATCTTTGGCTAACATATTTGCTAGAACCAGACTTAACTGATAGTCAAGTTCTATTCCTCAATTTTCCATCTGATACATATGAAAAATAGTCATTTATTCACTCCGTTGTGCATTCAAGGATTTATTTTGTTGCCTCATATGCCAGACAATGATATTATATAAAAATGGTCTAATCAATTGCCAAGTTGATAAATATTTATTGAATAAATCCCCTATTTATTCCTACCTATTTCCAATTGTAATTTAGATTGTCTAATCTCTTTCTCCCGCTTTTCATGGGCTTTAAAACTGGTTTCCACTCAGCCAGCAGGTGTGCCTAAAATGCCATTCTCTTCATCTTAAAACTACTCAATAGTTCTCCACCCTCGAGTACAAAGGACTAATTCCTCAACCTGTAGAGTGGCCTTGACCTATCTCCATCCCACCTTATCTCCTGCCTGCCCCATTTTGTGCTTTACTACCATCTGAAGACTCAGAGTTCCCTGCATATAGCAGGTTCCCAATACCTCTATGGCCTTCTCATTTTAGTCACTCTGCCTGAACTGTCCCTCTCCCCACCTAAAGACTCACTCACACTCATCTTTTAGCATTCAGCTCAGGCTGACTTCCTCCAGTAAGCCCTCCTTTGCTACTAAATCCTGATTCTTGTCTCCCCCATGCCACTACCCTGCCCCTTCTCAGATGGGTGTGCGGGAAAGAGCACACTTTCACACTGTTACACTCACCACACCGAATTACAATTACTCATTCTCTTCTCTGTTTATCAGCTGGCCTGAGTACCTTGAGAACAGAGTTCAGAGTACAGCAGAACCAGTGGAGGGCTGGTAAAGGGTTTTAAGCATGGCAGAGACTTTTCTAGGGAGACCAAATTGAGAGCAATGAGAAGGAATTTGAAGAGGCAGCTAGGCCAGAGACAAGGAGGGTATTGAAATGACCATGAGAGGGAATATGGGCATGAAACAAGGCAGTGGAAATGGGAACAGAAAAATTCCTAAACTCTGTGTCACACTATCAAATGCTATTATTTTCTGTCTTATTCAGATTGTCACAATTCTAGCCTCCAAAAGTAATATACAAAATATAATTTTCTTTTATTGAAACCTCAGTTGGTTTTAGTCAAGGCTATACTAATTCTAATACTAGTAAAGAGTAGTCTTTTTCTATTGCTTAATGTATACAATTAGAACAATCTATTCTTTGAATATTTGGTAGAATGGACCTGTAAAATTATCTGGGCTTAGTATTTCTTTGTGGGAAGATTTTAAACTACTAAGTCAATTTATTTCATCATTAATAGACCATTCAGGCTTTCTATTTCTAATTGAAGTTTCTATAAATTCTATTTTTTTTCTAAGACTTTGTCCTCTTTTAAATTTTTAAATAAAACTATTAACAAAAGGTATTCATAATAGTGTTTTATTATTATATTTTTAATCTCTGCTATAGCTCAATTGATATCTTTATTATTATTTTTAATATCTATTTTTGTCCTTTTTTTTCTTCTCCTCAGCTTTGAGGTATAACTGACAAACCCATAAGTTAGTTAAAGTGTACAACATGATGATTTGGATTCTCCCCCCACCCCACAATGAGTTAATAAATACATCCATTGCCTCACATATTTACTCCCCCCCCCCTTTTTTTTTTATTTTGTTGAGAACATTTAAGTTCTACTCTCTTAGCAAATTTCAATTGTACAATACAGTGTTATCAACTATAGTCACCACATTATATATTAGATCCTTAGGCCTTATTTGTCTTCTTTTTTTTTTTTTTATTAATGGTAAATCTTACTAAAGATTTATCTGTTTTACAAGTCTGTTCAAATAAAAACCCTTTTGACCCTATTGAGCCTCTGTATTATATATATGTTTTTTAGTTTATTAATTCCTCTGGTATTTATTGTCCCTTCCTTCTAATATTTTTTTCGCACTTAGTCTATTATCATTTTCCTAACATCTTAAGTGGAAAGTAACTTACTATTTTTCTTTCTTTACTGATATGTACGACCTTGATATTAAACAAAAGGTACTATTTTAGCTCTATGCCAAAATTTTAGAAGTTAGTCATTACCAATAATTACTAAGAATTCTTAAGTTCCTTTTTACAAATTCCTCACACCCAAAAATTCTTTTTCTGCCTACAGATTTAAAAGATTGTTTATGGTGGGATGAATTGGGAGATTGGGATTGACGTATATACACTAATATGTATAAAACAGATAACTAATAAGAACCTGCTGTATAAAAAATAAATAAATAAAATAAAAAGATTGTTTACACTTTCTAAATATTTGGGGTTTTATTTGTATTTATTATATTTCTGTTATTGATTTCTAACTTACATTATTGTCAGTAAATACTGTATGATACCCCATTCTATAATAATTGTTGAGATGATTTAAGACCTAGTATATACCCAGTTAAAAATTACATTGTACACGTGTGTTTGGGAAGAATATTAATCCTCTAATTATTAGACGCAGGGTTCCAAAAATTCCTATTAGAACATGATTTTCATTTTTTCCCAAATATTCAATATCTTTAGTAGTTTTGTATTTACTTAACCTCCCAAATAGTTGAGGGCATGTTAACTAAAGTCCTCCACAATGATAGTTTATTTCACAATTTCTCCCTGTAGTCCTATCAGCTTTGCTTCATATAATCTGAGAATATCTTACAAGATTCATTCAAGTTTAGAATGGCAATATCTTCTTGGTGAATTAAACCTTTTATCATTATGTAGCAGCTCTCTTTATCCTTAATAATGTTTTTTGGCTTAAAGTCTATTTTTCAGATACTAATATAGGTCCTTAGCTTTCTTTAGATTTTTATTTTCCTGTTACATCTATTTTTACATTTTGACCATCAAACATTCTATTGATATTGCCATTTTGAATTTCCACTAGTAATTGAGTAGAGTTCTGGTTGCTCCACATACTTTTCTACCTGTGGTATTGTCAGTTATTTTAATTTTAGCCATTCTTGTGTGCCTACAGGTTTCTGACTGTAATTTTATGTTGCATCTCTCTAATGATTAATGATGTGCATATTTTCATATGTTTATTTGCCATCCTTTTATCTTCTTTGGGTAAGAGTCTGTTCAATTATTTGGCCATTTTTATTGAGTTACTCCTTTTTATGGTTTTATCTAAAGAGATCTTTTTATAGTCTGAGTAGAAGTTCTCTCTCAGATGTGCTTGCAAATATTTTCTGGCAGTCTGTGTCTTGCTTTTTCATTTCCTTTATAGTGTTTAAAAATCAATAGGTTTTGGCATTGGTGAAGCCCAATTTATTATATTTTTTCCCCTTTTTTTCTTTTTGGGGGTTGCTATATAATAATCTTGGCCTAACCCAAGGAAACTAGAATAATTCTGTTTTCTAGATAGTGTATGGATTTATCACTTATGTTTATGTCTGCAGATGTATTTTGAGTTAATTTTTGCATATGGTGTGAGAGAATAGTTGATATCCATTTGTTTGCATATAGATATACAATTGTCCCTGCACTATTTGTTAAAAAGGTTGTTTTTTTCCCATTGAACTGCCTGGGTACTTTTATCAAAACTTGATTGAAGATATATTTGTGTGTATATATTTCTGGACTCCTCTCTATTCTGTTCAACTGATCTATACATCTTCCATTATGCCAAACCACACTGTATTTACATAGCATAGCTTGAAAGTAAGCCAAAATCAGGAAGTGTAAATCCTCCAACTTTGTTCAACTTTTTCAAGAATGCCTTGAATGTCAATAAAAAAATTAGAATAAGCTTATCAATTATGACAAAAAACCCTAGGATTTTTATTCAGATGACATTGAATCTACTGATAGATTTATGGAGAAATAACATCTTAAAATACTGTGTCTTCCAATCCACGAATGTGGCATCTCTCTCCATTTCTTTAGGTCTTTCTAAAATTCACTCACTCAGCGGGTTTGGTAATTTACATCAAACAGGTCTTGTATATTTTTTGTCAAATTTATTTCCAGGTGCTTCATTTTTTCATGAAATTTTAAATGCTTTTTACACGTTTCAATTTTTGATTGTTTGCTTCTAGAATTTTGTGTGTTGACACTATTTCCTGTGTCCTTACTAAAATCACAAGTCTCTTTTTAATAGAATTTTTTAGGATTTTCCACATAGATGATCATGTTGTGAATAAATACAGTTTTATTTCTTCCTTTCTAATCTGCATGCCTTTTATTTATTTTTGCTGAATTACTGCAGTAGAGGATTGGACCTTCTATAAAATGATGAATAAAAATTTTAAGAGTGGTCAACTTTACAGGAAAATGTTCAATTTTTCAACATTAAAATGAGGGTACTTATGTTCTTTGTAGAAATTCTTTACCCAATTGAGAAAATTTCCTTCTATTCCTAATTTGCTGAGATGATTCTATCATGAATAGGTGTTAAATTTGTCAAATGCTCTTTCTGCATCTATTAAGATGATTATTCTACTGATAATTTATAATAGATAATTATTAATCTGGTAAATTAATTTATTTTGGATGATAAACCAACCTTACATTCAGAGTAAAAACACTTCTTAATCATAATGTATTATCCTTTTCATATTTTGCTAGATTCAGTTTGCTAAAATTACAAGGGATTTCACATCTACATTTGCAAAGGATACTGACCTATAGATTTCTTTCCTTGACATATTTTCATTTGGTTTTGGGAAATATTCGTTATTCTTCTATTGTGTGAAAGAAATTGTGGAGAATTGGCATTATTTTTATTCGTTAAATATTTGGTACAATTCATCAGTGAAGCCATCTGGGCCTGGGAATTTTCTTTGTGGGAAGATTTTTAACTGAAAATTCAAATTCTTTAATAGTGTAGAGGTATTCAGGGTTTGTGGTTATTCTTGAGTGAACTTTGGTAGTTGGTCTTTCAAGGAACATGTCTTTTATCTCTAAGCTGTCAAATTTATGAGCATAGAATTTTTCATTATAGCTCCTTGTTATTTTACAGTCTGTAGAATCTGCAGTAATGTCTTTTCTCATTCCTGTTTCTCATTTGTGTCTACTTTTTTTCTCCAGCAGTTTAGCTAGAGGTTAATCAATTCTGTTATATCTCAAAGAATCAACTTTTAAATTCACTTTTTCCTCTCTTGTTTTTCTATTTTACATTACAATGATTGCTACTCATTATTTTGCCTATCCTCTGCATAATTTGGGTTTAATTTTCTCCTGCTCTTCTATTTCTAGTTTTTTAAGGGGAAATTTAGGTAATTGATTTTTAACCTTTCTACTTTTCTAATATAAACATTTAATGCTATACATTTCCCTCTAAGCACTGCTTTAGCTATGTGTCACAAATTTGGAATGTATGATGATTTCATTTTCATTCAGTTCAAAAAATTTTCTCATTTTTTGGTGGCTTCTTTGACCCATAGGTTATGTAGAAGTGTGTTATTTAGTTTCCAAATAACTTGGAATTTTATAGATATTATTTGCTTACTGATTTCTAATTTAATTCTACTGTGATCAGAGAACATATTTCAATTATTTCAATCCTTTTACATTTATTGAGACTTTTCATGGTTCAGAATATGATATGCTTGTTAAATTTTCTATCTGGACTTTAAAAAAAATATTTTGCTCTTGTTGAGTGGAGTGTTCTGTAAATATCAATTAGGTCAGGTTGGTGAATAGTGTTTTTGTTCAATTATTGAGAGGTAGAGAGTCATTGAAATAGCCAACTAAAATTTTTGATTTGCATTCTTTTTACCTTTAAATATAAACATTTTATTTCACAGAATTTGAAGTTCTGTTTTTAAGTGCACAAACATTTAATATCTTCTTGATGAACTGATCACTTTATCACTGTGAAATGAATATCATTATTCCTGATATCTTTGCTCCGAAATCTACTTTATATGAGTATAGCCATTCTGTTCTTTTTCTTTTTGATTAGTGTTGACTTGCTATATCTTTTCCTAACTCTTTGCCTTAACCTGTCTGTTCTTTATATTTAAAGTGATTTCCTACAGACAGTATGTAGGTGTATCTTACTTTTATTTTCAAGACAAACCTAATATAACAATCTCTGATTTTAATTAGTTTGTTTAGATTATTTATATTTACTGTGATTAATGACATGATTGAGAATAAATCTACAATCTTGCTCTCTGTTTTCTATTTATCTCATTTGTACTTTGTTCCCTTTTTATTTCTTCTTCCCTTTTCTTGGATTATTTTTTATAATTCCATTTTATCTCCATTATTGCCTTATTAGGTATTACTTTTTGTTTGGTTTTGTTTTAGTGGCTGCTCCATGATTTACAGTATACCTTTTACATCTTTCACAGTCTGCTTCAAATAATGTTATGCCACCTCATGTATAGCATAAGAAGAACCTTTCAACAATTTACTTCCTCTGTATGGAATGTAATTTTTATCTCTGGCTGCTTTTTTGAGGTTTCCTTTTCATCACTGCTTTTCAGCAATTTGATCATGTTTACTCTGCTTGGAGTTCATTGAGGTTCTTAGATATATGGGTTGATAGCTTACAATAGATATTGAAAATTTTTGCACATTACTTACTTCTTCAAATACTTTATACTTCCCCTTATTCCATGCCTCAGCTCATTGGTACTCTATTTTTAAATTTTTTTTCTCTCTGTTTTATTTCTGAATAGTTTCTATTGCTATGTCTTTAAATGCACTAATCTTATCTTCTGCAGTTTCTAATTCCATTCAGCCTATTTTTGTCTCAGATACTGTAGTCTTCATCTCTAAAAGTATAATCTTTAACTTTTTTTATATTTTCCATTCATTTTCTCATCATGCTCTTGAACATATGGCGTATATTTGTAACAGCTGTTTCAACATCTTTGTCTATTAATTCTAACATCTGTACCACTTTGAGTTTGGTTTTTATTGATTGATTTTCCTCCTGATTATACGTTATATTTTATTGCTTCTTTACATGCATGCTAAATTTGGATTGGATGACAAATATTCTGAATTTTTTCTTTTTTGGTAATCTCATTAAATATTTTTTGGGTTTATTCTGGGATGTAGTTTACTAAGTTTGAAACAATTTGATCCTTTCAAGTCTTACATTAAACCTTTTTTTAGGTCACGTTTAGAATAGCTGTCAGCGTAAAATTAATTTGGTTCCACTACTAAGGTAATATCCTTCTTGAAGGCTCGACCCAATGTTAGGAGTTTCTCCACTCTGGCTGGTAAAAACACAAAATATACTAGCCACATGTAAGAACTGGGGATTACCATTTCTGATGGATCTTTTTCAAAGGTTCCTTACCTGGCTTCAGTAGTTTATGTACATTTGCACTAATCACTATTCAGCAAAGACCTGACAGAAAAACCCTCTGCAGCTTTCCAGAGACTAAAAGTCAGTCTGTGTCTCTCATTTTCTCCCCTATGCCAAGCTATCCGCCCCAGTACTCTGTCCTGCGAATATATCTATTTATCTGCCTTGGTATTCCTAAAACCCACTTTCTGTCTCTTCAACCCAGAAAGATGGTCAGGTTCTGCCTGGGTGCCCTCTTGCTCCAGGCAGAAAGCTGAAACACTCATGGGGCTCTCCTCATTCAGTGCCTTGCTCTCAAGGAACACTGAACTGCCACTGTGCAATGCCTGAATTCTTTTGTTTCATATACTTTGTCTGGTTTTCTCGATGTTTGAGGTGGCATGGTTAATCTGGCCCCTGCAAGGAAAATCCAGAAGCTGTCCATTTATCAAATTTTTAATTTTGATTATCATAGTTTTCATTTCCATTGCATTTTTTCAAACATTTCTGTTAATTTCCGAGCATTTTTGATGCTTGTTCTTTTTTATGATTGCAGTATTTATTTCCCTAAGCATTTCATGCATATTTATTTTATATGGTCTATGTGATATTTCCAATAATTGAAGGCCTTGGAGTGGTAGGCCTAAACACTTCTGTATTCTTTCTGGATTGCTGCTTTGTGTGTTCTGCAATTTTTAATTTGTGTATGTGTTTCTTTAATCTTACTTTGTGGGAATCTTGGGGAACTAAATTAGGAAAGTAACTAAATTACTTTCCTCCAGAGAGTGTTTGTTTATTTGAGTGTTAGGATTTCAGGGGCACAACTGAACTTGAACACCTGAGGCCCTGTGGTAGAGTTTATTTTAAAAATAGTCGATGCCCTACTTTACAGCATTCCTGCAGGAGAATTTTACTTTTCATACGACTGACGTCAGGCTTGGCCATCTGACTTGCTTTGGCCTATAAAACATGAGAGGAAATGATGGGTACAACTCTGAGCAAAACTTTAAGAGCCCTTGCATTTTTCTGCTTTAACTTTTCCTCTTTGTGATTAGACTATCATGTCTCAAATCAGAGATGCTCCTTAAGTCTTGATTTTGGATGGAAGAGAATATGGAGCAAAGCTGCTGCTGACACACAATGGACAGAATCATGAGTGAAGTTTATCTCTCTAAAGTTTGGCCTTTTTTTTCTTTTTGGTTATAATAGCAAAAGTTCACCTAAGCTTAATGAGGGAGCCTCAGGTTAAGCTCCAGCACCTCATGGGTGAGCCAAAGTTTATTTTCTGATCCTAACGTTGGTATTGGTATTTGGCCCCAGAGGAAGCCCAGTTTTTGTGATAGTTTATAAAGCAGTCTTCTATGTTCTGAATTCACCTTAAATATTTTTTTCTTATATCAATTTCTTGAGATTTCTCCTTTAATTCCCCTAAGTACAGAAATAAATTAAAAAGTATTTTTATCCAGAAACGGGTTGTTTTGTGCATCAAGAGCCTTTGAGCACTTGTTCCTTCAAATAGCCACAGATAAAAGCCCCACAATTTGGGGTGAGTGGATGGAGGGGAGCAACATTTGGGCATACTCTCCTGGTCACAAGCACCCCAAAAAAACTCTCTTCCCTTTGGTGGTGGCAACTGTAATTTGAAATGTCGAAACATGGAAGAGAGGGTAAAAAAATAATCAGACCTTTTTCCTCTCTGAAGTAGAGAATGGGTTAATGGTTTCTATAAACATGTAGAGAAGAATCAAGGTGACAAAAATTACTCAAGCTAATAGAAAAGCATGAAACTAGATTACCCAGAAGACAGCCCAAATGAGGTCTTCCTTAGTCCCCTGTGGCTACTTATGTATCTTTAAATGTTTTTATTAGGTTGATAGCTAATAAAAGTTTCAAAACCCTCAAATAGAAACATATAACATATATCTCAGCCTTATAACTTTTTATGGATAATTTAATGGTTTAAAAATTAAAATGTACTATTTTCATTGAACTATTTTCATTATTTTATCTGTAATTTCATTCTATACAAATATATTTTTAAATTACCTCAAGCTGGCCTATTTAGACCTTTCAGTTACAGTTCTAAAACACTGCAAGTATACTTTTATTTTATTTCGATCAAACTTTCCAACCACTCTGAAAAGAAACTGTGGTTATTCTCAGTGTGTGCCCAAACATGGATCACAGTAACCACATGTTTTCTTATCTCACACAAACCTAGTAAAATAAAATAAAAAAAAAATCACACAAAAAAATCTTTTTAGCAATGACAAATACAAATTGGAATTTTAGAGTCTCTTGAAGACTTTTTTAAAAATAAAAAGCATCCTTTTCTTAAGTTGCAGCTAATTTGTTTTTATTAACATTGTTTACACCCTTCTCCAAACTCTTTTTCTCTTTCCATCATGAAAAGAGCAATGGATAACTCATATATTAAAGAATTAAACCAACAAGTGAATTGTCAGTCTTTATAAACATAATATTAAATTCAAACACAGTCTTTATTTCCCAACTTGGGTGAGTACTTAGAACTAGCAATTAATTATTAATTCCTTCAACCATGAGTACCTGATTTTCTCATCAGCCAACCATATTATCACATAATTATTTAAAATGTAAACAAGACATTTAATAGAGGTTTTACTCCAGTGAAAACATTTTTAGGCCTCTGGCAAGGGTGGATGTGTATGGACATGCAACCCCCTTCTCAACATCCTGGAAATTGGTACTGACTCTCTCCAACCATTACTACAGCTCATGTGGAGCTCCTGGTAGGTAGAAACCGAAAGATTTTTACATTCTTTTCCATTCCTCTTCTAACTCTATGTGTTGTCAGATATCCCCTCCCCACTCCAAAATACAGTAAATTATACCAATCCTTGAAAATGCCAGAACTTGGCAGTTGGCATTTCATAGACTAAAATGAACACTATCCATGGGTATCCTAGTAGCAAATCACTAAGTAACAAAAATATAGAAAATATTAAGGAGAAAAAAATGAAGAAAGATTTACCTAATGGAATACTAAGCTGAAAAAAGCATAACCCAAGCCTCTTGCTTTTGCCTATGGTTGAAATAGATTCATATCATCTAATTTTCTCTTTTACATGTATGTCTCAACCAGATTTTATTAAGTACCTGTATATTCAGGATTCCTGTGTTTGGTGCCGATTTTACAATATGAATAACGTAAAGATTAAGGAGACTCACGTAGCTAAGGTGAAGATCAGACGGTTGAATCTTAAAGGTTATCTTTTTAAGATAAAAACTTAAGTTAGATGAAGTTTATGCCTGAGTATATATTCATTTCTAGGTCTCAAAAGATTCCGCTCCAAATTTACCACCTAAAAAAGGTCAAATCCATGTCAATTCATACACATCGAAGTTGGGTTATTTAATTGAGTGGTACTAGTGACTAATTATATTTGGATCTGAACCAAATGAAGCTATTTGTTCATTAAAACTAGAGGACCATATTTTACTTTGACTGAAACAACACTTAAAACTCCTCCTGATATCAAGGGGAATCCTGAATAGAGTTCAAGGACAGTCTTTGGCCCTGGCAGTAGTCCTAAGTCTCTTGAAATGATAAGAAAAAACACGAGAAAGGATCTTACACAAACAGTAGAATTCCAGATTCTATCATTTAGACATTCCTAAATTAAATACCACCAGTGAGTTAAACTTATTCTGAAGGAAAATGAACCAAAAAGAGAGTAAGTGTGTGTGTACCTGTGTATGTATATACATGTATGTTTGTGTATAGAGTAATCAAATTGATAAAGTGACCATATAGTTTAAATGTAAAACAATTTGCTCATCTTTTCTAACCTAACAGAGAAGGCCACAACAAGTGCAAGCTCTGAGAATTTCTCACAGAAACCAAAGACCTTCTTATTATAATTTGTAATTGTCCACGGGTAGCTGCACATTCATTTGAATTCCTAAAAGACTGAATCTTGTAAAGAGAACAAGATGGACCCATATTAAAACTTTTAATGACTTTAGTAAAAAAAGGTGGAACTTTGCAGCCAGCTGGCTCCATACCGAAAGCCAGGCTGCACAGCTTGAACTTAAAGCTATCTTAACATAATGAATAAGTGCCAATAATTAGCATATGTAGTGTGAACAGGTTTGCTGGCACAAGCAAGTGAAAAACTCCAAGGTAAAGTTATTATTAGGGAGTAATTAGCTCTGTGAAGTAAATGAGTGAAACAATAGCTGCCAGCACTGACAATATGGCTAACATCTGACTATGTGGAAGATAACATTGTAAAGTATTGCTCCCTGAGCTAGAATCTGTTAATAACCATATGTTAGTGTAATTAATGCAGAGTCTTTCTGACCTGTTGTCACATCAGAACAATACTTTCTTGGAAACATTCAAACAGGCAGTCCCACACTCTGGGTAAGAAATAATTGTGAAAGTTGCTTACAAACAACTCTTAACATCTTTATTTTTTTTAAGAAAAGAAATAATCAGTAAGCGAAAAAGCTGAAGAACAGGATGAGATAAGATTGTTTCCTGTCTGACATCCCAGACACTAAAAATTCAACTACAGCAGAACTGGATCCTTCAAGGTGACTGAAATTTAGCACAGAGTTGGACAGATTAAATTAGGGGATAGACAAAGTAGTTTTTCATATGAATTATTTGAGCTATAAACAAAATGTTTCCCCCTAATTTTCACGGGAAACACACACACATCATGATATAGTTTGAGAAATATTCCAAAACAATTTTAAGTTCCAATACTATTAAGCACATTTTGCCCCTAAATCGAAACTCCTCAGGAATGAGGACCGCATCACATTCATCTTTTTATTATCTGTGAGTGTTAACATACTATCTTCAGTAAATACTGGTTAAACATACAAGATACTTTTGGATTTTCAGTGATTTTGGCAATACAACTAAAAGTAGATTGGGGAAATGGGATAAGAAGACTCATACAATGTGATTTCTAAGAGGCAGTCTCAGATCGTACTGTAACAGATACAGCAGGCAGAACCACGTGGCTCTTTCCATTGAACAATTATTACTCTGTCCCTTTCCACTTCTTATTTTCCTCTTCTACTTCCTTCACTATCCTCCTTCTCCTTTTTAATATTTTGTATCTGTATAAAGTTTTACTAGTTTTAAAGTGTTTTCATGTAAAATATTTCACAATAATTTTCTGTGCCTACAAGTTCACGAATCTTTCTTTTAGTTCGCTAATCTTTCTATCAATGGTGATAAGATTGATGGCCATATTTTATTTAACTTGAATTTAATACTGGAAGAGTTGAAAAATTGTCATATTCCAATGACAATTACAATTTTTAGTGCCAGCTATGCAGAATAAATTCTTCTCCCTTATTTTTCCAATCATGTATAAATGTTTTCCTAAGAATTTACAAGGCCATTCTCATCAAGCCATGGCCTTAAGGTATTAAAAGTACCAAGATCAGTTGAATATTCTTTTCTACTCGTTTGTATGATTCTACAATAACAATGTGAGGGCAGTTTATAATGCCACCTGGCAAGCTTGTTACCACCAGCAAGACATATTACTACAACTCACGGAAATCTCAGGTCCACATTCTCCTGTGATAGTAATGAAATAAAATAATTGGTGATACTACATATTTATCTCTGGGGTATATACATACATATACACACATATACACATACATGCACACATATGTATTTTACTTCTTGTCAAAGAAGGAAAATGAAAGCATTCATAGCATTTCCTAGTTATACATACCTGTAAAGTATTGTTAATGATATACAACTCACTACGGAAATTCAGTTAAGCATACATGTTTGAATTTTTTTCATCCAATATTATCTCAAAATTGTATTAAGAGTATAAAAGACATGTTACTTAAACATTTCTGATTTTTGGCCAAATATAAGTTACTTTGAATATCCTATCTATTCCAACTAAACTTCTCAAATACAGCTTATGAGGTAAAACACTCATAAACTCATCAATAGGCATTTCATAAACTATAAGATAAAGTGTGGTCATATTCATCAATTCCTGCAGAAAGCTGGGTAACTTTCAAATCCAAGCTGTACTAAATCTTGATAAGAGAAAGGCTGAGATTTAATGAAAGCTTGTTTGCAACTTTTCCACCCTTTTTAAAGTAGATTTCTTTAGCAATATCTAATACTTTACAGACTAAAATGGCCAAGTAAAAGAGCGCTGCACGTTTGAGATCTCACACATTCATCTTCTCACTAAACATCTGTTTAAGGCCTGTGTGATCTACCTGTCAGCACCAGTAATCCATAAAGTGTTTGAACTGCCTGTCACAAACCTCTGAGCTGGTTTGATCAGAGGCTTTGTGCACACTAATCACACCCTTTATCTTTCTAATGTTAGAGTGGGAAACACACACACACACACACACACACACACACACACACACACACAGAGCAACGCTGTCTTCTCAACCTGACTGTAATTAATCTTTGTAAGAGGGAACCTGCCTGGTTTGAAAAGCAAAGATCTGATGGGCTGCTGCTCTTTTTGTATAAAGGCCTTATTTTCCTACCAGGCATCTTTATACTTGGGTGGTTCCCTTTACAAACCACCTTAACTGTGGCTCAGTGACAGTGAAACAACCTTCAAGATCACCTTATAAATGAACCTGTCGGTAACTTTACGTAAGAAAAGAAACCAATAAAAGGGAGTTCTACAGGAGCTCCTTTAAATGATTCTCTCTTTTTAACTGCATGCAGGAAGAAAGGAGCCAGAATGCGAAGCGGTCCCCTTTTCATGTTCCTTGTAAGCTTCTCTCTCCACTAATAATCCCACTGCTACTTTTCTCCTGCTCAGTTGCACACAAATGTATCAAGAGCTGCAGGAGTTCCTAGAGAGGGAACATTTAACATCTTTTTTTTTTTTTAACTGTTTAAAGTAATGCTTTATGCATCTTGCCTCTTACCACTATTTGCTTTTTATTGCTTTAAGTGAGATTAATGCCATGGTTGAAATAACTTGGAATGGCACTGATATTCAAAATGTAATGGACCATTCCCAAGGGACATAATCCCCTGTGTAACAGTTTAAAAACAATTTGGAATATAGTAAACAAAAGGCGGAGAGGGAAAAAAAAACTATATGAGTCAGCCATAAAAGTAGATAAAACAGTATAAATTACGGTCATGTGATAATCTTTCCCAATTACTGGCTCTGGTATGAAATATTATGTTTAGTATTTATATACACTATTGAAACTAAAGACCAAATGTTATTAGGATGCACATAAATCCCACAAATAAGATATTTAGTCAATTGCTGGATAAGTACTACCTAGTTATGCAGATAAATTCTTACAGGATTGGGTAGCATGGACTAAAAAGTGAAAGCATGGAGGGCTTCCCTGGTGGCGCAGTGGCTGAGAGTCTGCCTGCCAATGCAGGGGACACGGGTTCGAGCCCTGGTCTGGGAATATCCCACATGCCGCGGAGCGACTGGGCCCGTGAGCCACAACTACTGAGCCTGCGCGTCTGGAGCCTGTGCTCCGCAACAGGAGAGGCCACGATAATAAGAGGCCCGCGCACCGCGATGAAGAGTGGCCCCCACTTGCCGCAACTGGAGAAAGCCCTCGCGCAGAAATGAAGACCCAACACAGCCAAAAATAAATAAATTAAAAAAAAAAAAAAAAAAAAAAGTGAAAGCATGTCTAATGCCTGGCCACATGTAGTTTACAACATAACTCCTAGTACTAATAAAAAAATCAGAAAGTCTCTACTACAGAGGAACAAAATGTATCACACTTTATAAGTGAAGAAAATTAAATTATATAATGACAAATTATTCTGAATATTTTTAGTATTGAAGAAAAATACATTTATTCAAAATAGGGCTAAACTTTTAAGTTAAAACACATGAGGTCAATATAAAAAAGTTCAAACAAATAGTATTTAAAAATTTCTTGCTGAAAATTCTCTGTTTAAAAGCCTAAAAACATTAAAAATTGGGAGCTTTTATATTTAATAAAGTGTTACATTAGCATTTTAGCAATATTACTTTTTAGGTGGGTGTTATGGTACTTCAGCCCTAATCCAATGTAATTATTAATATATTTGAAATTGTTGCAAAATGGGATAGAAGATATACCTATCTATATATGTATCTAAACATATATATCTCTATATATATATCTATATAATCCACAACTGATATGGTTACAAATCACACTTCAGAGTATATATCTATGCTTAAAATACATGTATTTTAAGATATTTTAACTTAGCTCATGGCCTTAAAAAATTCTCTATGCTGTCCAAGTGGCCAGTAATTGAAATTAGATTTCCTTTATGTGCAATTATGAAATAAAGAGTTAAATATTAACCTGTGTAGGGTTATAGGACCAACCAGCTTTAAGTTTTATTCTATTGAAACTATTGCCTTGGCCACCAGCTTGAACCTTGTCTTTAGTCCTAAAGAAAAAGCCTATTCATTGTCTTGGCATCCACGTTTCATCGATAGGTTTATTTTGCTTCTAGGCTTGTGTTTTAGGTCACTCAATCTTTAGCAGGCACTAGATATCAAGAGAGGCTGAGGGACTTCCCTGGTGGTCCAGTGGCTAAGACTCCACACTCCCAATGCAGGGGGCCTGGGTTCGATCCCTGGTCAGGGCACTACATCCCACATGCAGCAACTGAGAGTTTGCATGCTGCAACTAAAGACCCCGCACGTGGCAATGAAGATCCCGAGTGCCACAACTAAGACCCAGTGCAGCCAAATAAATAAATAAATATTTAAAAAACTAAAATTAAAAAAAAGAGAGGCCAAGCATAGGACTAAACTTGTAAGAGGACTTCTAAACACCAAAGCAAACTGCAGAAATTCCTGTCTGTTGATCTCCTTAGTCCTGGCCACCCTGAATAAATTAGTCTAGGTTTCAGGAGCGTGAGTCAGACTAAATGTGCAAGGCTTTAGCTTGGCTTCAGGGAGGACTCAGTGTCATGAAACTCTGAATCCTGAATAGGCCAGGGCTTTCTACACTAGGCATAAGAGTAGAATAAACAGAGAGCAATGACTATGTGTAACAATTTAACTTTTTTATAAGTCTCATAATCTGTACGATCTTTTCATTTTTTTTAGTTTGAATTTTAGCTTTGGACTTTTTTTAAAACCTAAAAATAAAATAATTAAACATTTATTTATTCATTTTAAGGTTACATTTTTCTTTTAGGGACTTTTTAAAAACATAATGATGCTAGTATTTAAAAATAGGCAGCTATTTCATTGTTCCTAAGAAACTGACTAAAAAATTAATTTGCACATATACAGATTTTAAAAACCAATTTGAGAATGTTGCTGATTATAAAGATTTGATTAAAGCATTACTGAGTTTTAGAGATAGATTTTTTAAAATCTATACCAGCCTTTTACAGATGAGGAAGCTGAGGTCTTTTAATTCTTTTTAATTGATGTCTTTATCAAGCAATTAATATTTGTATAAGAGAATCAAATATATGTTGTGAAAACACAAAGACGCTATTGAGATTCCCCTTTCAATGAGAGAAAATAAAAAAAAAATCACTCAAATAAGTGTAACACAAGGTAGAAAGGAGTAAGAAAACAAAAGAGGAATAGAATGGTAAATGATACAGGAGTTCAGAAGAATTTTTTTTTCTAGGAAGATTAGGGGACTACTTATGGATAAGAGGATGTGTGAATTTGGTCTTGGTGTATGTGATTGTTCTCGGCATGGAAAGAAGGAATAGAGAAAACTATTACAGGAAAAGGAATCCACATGAGTAAAAACACAGAAACCAGAGAGTGTTAAAGTGTGACAAATAGTTAAGTTAGCTGGATCATCAAGTTCATAAAAGGAAATAAGTGAAAATAAAGTTAGACAAGTAAGCTAGGACCATACGGTAGAGGGTCTTGAATGACAGGCTAGTAACAAACCATTTAATCTTGTGGATAGTTGGGAGCTGTCAAAGACTTTTGAGCAAGGGATGGGCATCAGGAGAGTTTTTCTTCAAGAAGACTGATCTGACATAAGTGCAGAAAGACAATTGGAAGGTAAAAGGTAGCCATTGCAGAGATGAGTGGAATGAGAACTTGAATCTAAGGCAGGAAAGGGGAAACAAGAAAAGATTTAAGGGTATCATGAAGGCAAATCAATACACTCACATTATTATACAAAGCAGAGTGTGAAGAGGAAGACACCAAAAATAAATTCAAAGTTTTGAAGTTAAGTGATTAGAAGACTGGAATTCTTATCATTAGCTATTTCTAGACCACAAATTTTAAAGACTAGAACTTCTTCATATAATCTCCATGACTGATGTTTCAGTGACAGAATGTTAATACATGGCTTGTCCATCATATACATCACATTCCATTTCAACATATACCATCATCATGGAAATCATTTCATAGAGCCGGAAGCCTGTCTGCGTTGACTAAGACTAAGAATCATTTCCTTGCTAAGTCCAGAACTATTTCCCAAAGAGTATGAGGTTAGGAATTTAAAAAATAGGTTCAGAACTCCTACTGGAAGCCCAATTACAGAAGAATCCTCTAGTGCATCCAGACTCTTCAGGTTTTACAAAAAAGAAAATGAAAGATGTATTCAAATGGCAGTATTCTTATGGTTCAGATGTACTAATAAGTACCTTAATAAAGATCAAAATCCTAAGAAAGCAACTTTAATTCTATTCCCGTGAAAGTAAATATAGACAGTCTAGGAGTTAGGGAATAAGGAAATCATTCCTACATCACTAATTTAAACAGGACTCCTAATGTAATGATACTGGTTTAGAAGTTGTGGAATGTAAGTGTCTGTGTTTCTGTGCATGTTTGTGACCTATATAAGGGAAATAACTAAATCGGTATGGGGAATACTAAATCCCCAGAGTATCAATATAATCATAGCAATATTTTAGATGTAAGATTGACATGGGAAATTGGATGAGTTTTGGAAATTTTATTACAGCAAAATATTAATTATATTGTTATTATTACTAATGAATTTTAAATTGAACTTCTGAGTAGTCCAGTATTTCAACAGTCTGAAGTGAAGAAAGGATGGAAAGTTTTAGGTCTTTCTCCTGTAATTTTGGTAACAGAAAGACCTACTTTTCTGAAAAGTATTAATTTCTATGTTATTTTTGATGGACAAAGCAACTTGCTCAAAAAATACCTGGTTTTATTACAGGATAAGAAGTTACACATTTTCTCTCTCTCTCTCTCTCTGTCTCTCTGTCTCTCTCTGTGTCTCTCACATACACATACTCATACATGGAGGAAAAAAAAGAGTCCTTTATTGGCTTAGACAAACAGTTTCTTATATGTGGTACAGAATTTTGCCTGAGATATTTTCAGTGCATCATATGCTATTAAAAACATTATTTTCAATATAGATCCACCAGTTCAGGGAGTCCTTAAAATTAGAAATGTACAAAGTGTGTAGATCTATCTTCTTTTAAGTATAAATGTACTATTCTCAGAACAAAAACAAAAGAGGTACTTTATTTTCAAAGAGAGCCTATTTCTATTTTGCCTTTTTGTTATGTTTACTTTAAAACTGTGACATATCATCATGTGTCACTTTAAGAACATTCTGTTCCTTGATAAAGACTTATACCTCCCAAATAGAAAATAAACTAATAAGAGAATGCATATCACACAATACAGTTGGATAGTCTTTATACAATTTTAACTTAGCACCATCAATTAACAAACACTTCTTGTGTCTTGTTTTTGATATGATATTTGTCAAACTTTAAAATATAGGCAACAAAGTGTGTGTGTGTGTCTATACAAAGAAAACAATTGTGCATTTGAATATGTATGTATAACAAATCAACAAAGTTGGCACACATCTGTTGTAGATCTTTGAGGCAAAAATGTATTGTTTTACTAATAAATTTGAGATTAAAAGCATATTTCTGTATCCTCTGATGTATTATATATATTTCTGTGTATACATGCATTTTATGAAAATATATGCTGATCAACTTGATACAGCCTATCATAAGATGGAATATTAGCTATAGGTCAACAAAACTAAACAGAAAACTGTTAATAGGAACCTGAAGTAATTGCAATCGAAGAGCAGACCTAGAAGGCTTTAAAATATTATATTGATAAGTAATTGTCCTAACACAATATGACAAATCCTGGCTCTTACTTCAAAATGAAATAAAACAAATCACTTCACTGGAAATTCTATTTCTTCATCATCATCATCATCATCTTCACCATACAGACACTAATAATATATTCTTTTTAACTACCATTTATCAAGCACCTTTGTTAGCTGGGCACTAACTAACTTGGTGCTTTAATTTATTTATAATAATTATAAAAAAACTGAAACAAAGATATATCACTTGTATTTTAGACATGAGGAGAGGGAGTGAATTGCTCAGGTCACACCACTAGTGACAAGCAAAGCGGTCACTTAAACTTTGTTCTATCTGACTAATGAGTCCTTGCTATTTTCCCCATACCTCTCCTATGATATAACCATGTCAGAACAATGCCAATACACCAGGCACCACCGTTAATAAAAACTTAGTCAATCACAATCGTTTATTTAAAAATCTGACTGATTTCATCAAGTATATTGGCATCATATTAGACACAGCCCAAAGTGATACATAATTCTCTTTCCAGACGCTCAGGAGTCTAGAGTATGATGATAAGAATACAGAAAAAAATATGTAAAACTGGTATTTTAAAATTTCTTAATCATGAAGGCAATCTGTACCGATTTCATCAGCTGAACAAACATGGATTAGGTACAAATGACCCTTAGGCTATGTCCACATGCTCAGCAGTCGAGCTGTAAGAGACGTCTACTGATTGTAACCTCAGGACAAACCAAGCAGCCAGAGTCCACCTGGAGGAAACATATGATTACAATAACCATCATTAATTACGAACTTGTACACATGAATTTACAGATGAATAAACTGGAACTTGAAAAGATTAAACAGCTTTCTAAGTTTATGCAGCTACTAAGTGATGGAACCAAGACTTAAACAAAGTCCTCTGAAGCTAACTTCAGAGTGCTACCGTCTATATCACTCAATAATAATACTGTGTCTTTACAAATTCCAGCCACACTGAAAAACAACTATGCAGTCTGACCAAAAGTTAAAATGTAAATATATCTGGAATGATAAAGCAGTTTTATGTATTGACAGTGTTCCTGGCAGTCATGTACTCATTCTTTTCAATACTCATCACTTTCTCAAAGAAACAAGGTATCTAATAGTCAAAATAATTATAGCACAATGTATAAACAATCTTAAAGCTGTACTAGGTTGAACTGGGTCCCTCAAAAAGATGTGTCCAACTCCTAACCCTTGGTACTTGTGAATGTGGCTTTATTCGGAATTAGGGTCTTTGTAGATGTTATTAAATTAAGAATCTAGAGATGAGATCATCCTGGATTCAGGCTGGGCCTTAAACCCAAACACTCGTGTTCTTATAAAAGAATGCAGAGGGATATGTGAGACACACAGAGACACAGGGGAGAAGAAGATGTGAAGGTGGAGGCAGAGACTGGAGTGATGCACCTACAAGCCAAGGAACCCCAAGGATACTGGGCAGCCAGCAGAAGCTAGGGGAGAGACGTGATACAGACTCTCCCTCAGAACCTGCAGAAGGAACCACCGCTGCCAACACCTTAATATCAGACTCTGGCCTCCAGAACTGTAAGAGAATAAATTTCTATTGTTATAAATCACCAAGTTTGTGGGAACTCGTTATGGCAGGCCTATGACACTAACACAACAGCAGTTCTAAAATTAGTGAATGAAAATTTTACTTCCCTAGAATACAGTACTGAAGTATGCAGAATTTCTTGCAGTTGTGGATGATATAGAGAGTCTAACATTATTAATTCAGCCATAGAGGATTTCTAGGATGTTAGCTCTTTCAGTATTATCTGATCATGAAAGCTGTGGCGTTATGTGGTCCTTCTCTAGGTTTCAAGTTCCACTAACAGCATTAGGGACACATTCTCTCTCTCTCACTCTCTCTCTCTGTATTTCAGTTATTTGGAATGAATAGTACATATTTTGTTTTATGACTAGTACCATTCACCTAACAAAATATATTGGTTGATATATTTGTTCAGCCTTATTTTATACCATAAGTTACCAGTGAAGTTAGAAATACTTAAAACTAATTTTTAACAGTATGGTTTCACCTGTATATAATTTTCTATATAAGTATGTCTGGCTTTGAGATAATTTAATATATATAAAAATCCAAATGCAAAAAATATAGTGAGAAATGGTCTATATTCAAAAAAATTGCTTTTCAAGAGATAATCAATGTAAGTATTCTTTAAATGCTTCACTCAAATTTTAAAGTTCATTTTTTAATACAAACATTTATTAATAAAATTCTGATCAAATATCTATGAGTATATCAGTAGGGAGAAATCTATATTAATTGTATGTCAAAAATTAATATACAGTGGAATTTCATGGAATTATTTGCAATTGATAACTGTCTCTTTGAGAAGCATAGGGTTTTCAATTTTTTTAAAAAAAGCAACCCATGATGGCACTGGTAAAGTAGTTTTTTTGTGATTTATAACTAAGTTTGAGTCTCTTCATTTCCTACCATCTTATTAGTGACACAGGATGTAGTAGACTCTAACAAATTCAGACACTTTTAATATTTAAGATGAAATAAAAGTTATAACTTGCACTTAATATTATATTATATGATAGTTTAATAACATTTAAAAGGTCAGACAGAAATTATATTCTTACTTCTACTCTACAGAGATCCCATTATTACTCTAAGTACCTAATTTTTATGACCAATAACAACATTAGTAGTGATCCACAACTGGCACTTGCCTCCAGCTATGCCCCGTTATTGGACACAGCTGGAGGCAAGTGCCAGTTGTGATGAAGCAATCAACTGCTCCCATATGGTCCTTCTAAAGAATGAATTCCATACAGAAATATCAGTGGTAAGACATGCAGCTACTTAGCACAGAGTCCAATAAGTGATGTTAAGTGGAAAGACTGACTAGTCATTTCTCCAAAGAAATGCTCGGTCTCCAAGAACAGCTAACAATTAAAGAACTTTCATCCCACTATCTATCATGCAAACGTGATTATCTTTAGTGATACTTCTTATGAAATCTGAACTTAGCTTAAATATTTCCTGGTCTCCAGAGACTTGATAAACTTCCATAACTAAAAACTGATTTAAATTCTTCATGCAGCCGATACTAGTATTTGCAAGTTTACCAAAATTTTGAATCCAAAGTTATGGAGGAACCTTAAGTTCTGTAACATTCAGAAGATATTGTGACCCACTGTGAAACTAAAGTTTAATTTTGATAAATCATGTGATTTAGTATGCTTACATACAAATTAATTAATTTAAAAATTTAGAAAGTAGGCTGATACCTGAATTCGATTTGACAAAGGACAAAGTTAATTCAGAGATGTAAATCAATAAAAATACTGAAAGCTAGCATTCACTATTATTAATAAAGGAAAAGAAAAAAAGATCCTTGGAATCATTAATGGTTTTGTCAGATAACTCTCTTGTCCATTGTTCTGGAAAAGAGGCAGACATGCTTATTATTTTATATGTATGATAATGAACTGTGGTGTAAGGAATAACATTGGGAGATGGGGTTGTGATCAAGCAAACTGGTTTGGATACCATATTAATATATATACTACTATGTATTTTAATGAATTAAAGCTAATTATATCAATTGAAGAGAAAATCCCTAATTCTCCTGCTTTTTCTCTCTTGCTCTGCTCCATCTGGGGGTGGGGAGGACCAAACAAGAAACAAACAAAAACCCTTCCGAGATGCTGATTACTTAAATTTCAAGTTCAGAGTAATGATACGAAGCAGAGGAAG
Organism: Balaenoptera physalus; assembly: GCF_965194825.1. NCBI lineage: Eukaryota > Metazoa > Chordata > Mammalia > Artiodactyla > Balaenopteridae > Balaenoptera > Balaenoptera physalus. Next base: position 88,964,386 of record NC_138892.1, on the reverse strand, counting down.
GGAAGATAGATTACCACCAACAAAAACATTTGCTCCAGTGCTCTACAAATTTTAAGGCACACTCACGGTATTTGATTGTTTTATCTCAATTATCATGTGAGAGGTACTAAAATTTCGAACCTACAGATGAAGCTGAAAATCAATGACTGTCCAAAGTCATACAACGAGAAAATAGTAAAGTCTCCAGTTTTTAAATCCTATGGTCTAGGTACAGCCCACATAGCCTTTCAAGGAAAAGACCACTGTTCTTCCCCCAGGCTGTTCTCTTATGATCTCTCAAGGTCCCCCCTTCTTTAAATATAGGACCAGCATCCTCACGTTCAAAGAAACGCCTCTGCACTCCTATTCTTTGCTTTTCCAAGGCCTCTGGATTTTCTATTGCTTTTTTCTTCATGTTTCTTTTCCCTAATCTACTTTGGCCCTTCAAGATTTGAAATAGCTACAATTACTGTCTCAGTATACTCTTATAGTAAATGAAATTATATTATTGGCTTTTTCCCACAGGATTTTGAAAATCTTAGTAATGTGTGAGCATTGTTTCAAAGAAGATAAAAATATCTTCATTATAGTTGAGCACAGTATCTGGGATATTTGATCCCTACCTAATTGATAGTACTTTCAGGTCCCTTATACTTTGCATAAAGACATATATAAACACTCTAACTAGACTTTAAAAGGCCAAAAAAAATCCAGTTGTGCTAGTTTCATACATTATAATGAATTATAAAGTATGCATTAAAATATTTAGAAAATATAATCTGTATTTCATAATTTTTAATCCATCTTCAACCTTGATTTTCTTCCTTTTGCCTCAATAACTACCCACCAATGACAAGCACTTGTATCCTTACTTAATTACTCCTGTTTTCCTTTTAGAAAGCAATTAAATAGTGAAAAGAAAAGAGGCCTGTAGCATTTCTCACCATCATGTTTATTAAGACCAGCTCGGGACTACATAAGGAGAGAATTATGGGTATGCAGGATTGTAAAAAGAGAGCCTCAATGAATGAGTCCCTATGAGCAAGACCAGATCATAACAACAGATGATGTGGGCAGATATCCCACTGACATTTAGTATAGCTTAACACAGCCAGAATGGAATAAAACATAAAAGTGGTCAAGGTGGAAAGAAGGGACAAGTAGTAATGAAATAACTGCAGCACATCCTGAGGTTATTTTCTGTTTCTCCTTTAAGTTAAAGCAGTATCATAAGGAGAAAAGGCTCATAACTATTTTCAAGTTATCTGAACAATCAATGGCACTGGGGGAAGATGTCTACCTAACTTTGCACATCTTTCCTTGATGAGTTTTTCCTTTGTGATTCCAATAAGTAAATTATAATGTTTGTCCTATTGTCTGAATGGTTGTTACTAAAGGAAAAGACTAAAATTGAACAAACATATCATTAGCATTCTTAAAACATTTAAAAATGAAAGACACTTCCAATTCAAGAGAGTTAATTTTTTTAATGTTTATGCAAAGGAATCAATAAAAGGAACCAAGCTATAAATGTGTGTTTATGGGATAGAGATTTCAAACAGAAAAAATATGAAATTTTTAGTATATTATCACTTTTTAATACTAATCTAATAGTAGAAGTCAGTAATTAGAGGGAGTTAAAAAAAAAAGAACTGGGGTAATTATTCTGGGATAGACACATTCCTTGAGCTTTCTAGAATACTCACAGTGAAAATACATTAAAAATCAAAAATTATCCTTCGTGTAGGCATTTCAGTTTCATTCTGAGGCTGCAGAACTCCTATAATAATCTTTATAACCAGAAGAAGAGATTGGACAAGCAGGTTCAATGTCTTAGGGTCCATAATTTCAGGGACTTGTCAGAATTAGATGACAGAAGGTTGATCTAAATTGAACTGGGATGGTTGCAAAATATAATGTTTTCAGAAACAACATTTAATCCTTTCATCTTTTCCTGTGAAAACTCAGATAATTTTGAATTTTCTAAGTCTTCCTGTCTCCATTTTTCAGGTATTATGCCATTGCATATTAGTCTGTATCAAAAAACTCATAAAACATCAAACTTAGGGTTAATTTGGGGATTTTTTTTCCATACTTCTGTTCTGTTTCCCCTGATCAAGTCTCAAAATGAAGAAAATCAAGCAAATGATAAAAAAAAAAGAAAAAGTAAAAGAAGGATGCAAAAAAATGCCTTTAAATAAAGATGTATGGAGGAGATGGGCTAAAGGAGATTAATTCCACGTGGCTCTGAATATGGTACTAAAAAGTTTACAGAAGAGTACCTCTCTCCCATTCTAAATGAAACATGAAGTTCTGAGGATTTCGTCAGATAAAGAAGGCACAATGAAAATACTATCATATCTTAGCATAAGAAGCCATTAATAATTAATAATCCTTGCAAAGTGGGTAAAGGAATAGCATGCATGTATTTGAGAACTTCATTAATACATTTTATAAACACTGTGATCATGATTTCCTTTAATTTAGCAATAACCAAAGAATGTCCATTGATTGGCTTTATCATTCACTTTTTTCCTACAATAGACCCCTATGTTATTTCTATGATTATGACTGTATGCAAGAAGAAAATCATCAGATACTTGAACTGTGTCATGACATGGATGAGCACAGAGATGGATGAAAACCTCATTGTTACATTACTCAAGGTGGGATTTTGTTTACATGTATTAACATTATATCTTACAGTGGCCACATAAGAGAAATAAAATATATAATGATACCATTGTGAGAAGTGGGATTCACAAGGTACCTAAACTCGCCTACAACTATATGAATTATTAGCATTTTCATGCTACTGGGATACTAATTTTTTTAAGTATGTATTTACAAAATAACATCTGATGGGTACTTCTTTCTGCATTGTGTTCTTTCTCCTAAATTCTCACTGAGATGATCTGTCGTGTAGGAATGAGTCTGTGTCACAAGCAGGAGAATAACTAAGGAGAAAGCAATTGGGTAAGAGACAGCCCAGAAAAGAAAAAAAAAGATATAAGGTAGTAGAAGACAGGTTAAAGAGAAGACAGTTTAAAGTAATGATGTGTTGATGGAAGTATTTGTACACATCAAGATTGTGCTTGTAACACATTTAAGAGCAGTAGCCTTTTTTAATCACAAAAGAGACTTCACTCAATGTCTCAAGGGATAAAGATTTTAGAGAAAGATCTTCTTTCCTATTTCCTTACATGAATGAAGCAGCTGTTACAGAACAAAAAAGAAAGAGGATTTTTTAAAACTATAGGAGACTGAAAGATAAAGCTTTCAATAAGTGATAGAAGTATATCAAATACCCTAAATGGGGAGGCTGGGGAATGGGCATCATTTTACAGTGGGAGAAAAAGAAAAATCAATTGCATAATGGGAAAATATTTTCCAGTGCCAAAAAATATTCATTCCCTAATGTAGGTTTTAAAAACATATCTAGAAATCAAAGAGGTCCTTTAAAATATTTCAGTTTTACTTTGAAAGAGCCTCAGCTGCTGTTTATCAAAGGAACATTTTTCTTAGAGAAGCATTCAGACATTATGTTCATACTAGAACATCATTTTTTCCTTTCTTTAGTTTATAAACTCTGAAGATACAATGTTATAAATTTTGATCCAAAATGGATCAAGCAGAGACACTAGCTCACCGTAAAAATGATCATTTTTAGAAAACATAGAAACCATCATGAGCCAATGAAATATATGTTAAAAAAGTTTTGCATGCCTTCCAAAATGATACACTGATAACTTTAGTGAATCAGAATTTGATGAACATTTTCTAATTGTTCTCTCCTACGTGATGAGTCATTTACAATTTTCATGGAACCATTCAAATATTGTTCCAAATTTCCTTAGCAAAAGATTTAATATCTGTTTCAAATTCCAGATAAAGTAATAAACACAATTTTATGGGCTCTGCAGGACTGCTGCTCATTTTGTGCTCAGCAATGCTTCAGATCTTGGTTATTTAATATGATTAATCAGGACTAAGAGATCAGGGTCTACACCTAATTACCATGGGACTTAGGTATAGCCCTTATGATTTCTGGACCATACTTTCTCCATCTACTGAAGAAGAAAAAGTTGGATTACGTTATCTCTAAAGACTATTTGTCTATATTAATATTTTATTGATCAAAGAGTTCTAATTCAGTACTACTCAAGGTGTTGGTTTGTGAGGTCAGGAGCTTGTACTAGGATATAAACCACCAATTTTCTTCCTTCATCAAGAAATTCTTGCAGTGAAAAAGAATGTCAGCTGAATTGAAATGGGTTTAGCAAGCCCCTTATCTCTTCAAGGACTTGTAGCAGTTCACAGACTGGTCTGAAGGCCATAATGTCCCAGCACATTCTTCTTCCTGCTCACTCAAATAATTATCTTCAAACATACCCCCAAATTTTTACAATGATGTAAACGTTAGTAGTCTTCAGTCCTAGAGCAATTGAGAAGAGTGAGATAATTTTCAGGTTTCATAATTATACCCCTCAAGCATGCAGTTGGCTGTACCTTAAATAATCAAGAGACTATACATTAAATTTAGTCTTCCAAGACACAGGCTCAAGGCAAGGAAATTTGAAAAATTAACCATGGCTATGGTTATTGTGACTTTATCCCCAAACCTAAAATTGGGACACATGGCCTGACAAAAACTAGTGTATTTATGGGTTTTCAAACTGAAACAAGTTATTTAAATAGACAGAATGGTGTTAGCAAAAGGGTTAAAATCACTGAGGTATACTGCATCTCTTATTAGGGATCCAAAGAGTATAAAAGAATGAATAACTCATGTGAATAGACAGAGAAAATATTTGGAATATGAATGTCCTAGAAAATTTAGAGTAGGATATACATGCACTGTATATATAATCCTAATAATCGAGTATAAAAAAATTGTCATTTTCAGAAATTCCTATCTGTGGAAATTACAGTCTAGTGAATCTGTATATTCTTTCATTAACATAGTCTCAAAATTATGTTTAAAATTAGAACATGTCCTGATTCTATTTTATTACATAATCATGCTAAGTTAGATATAACAGAACATTTTAAATGTATATTTTAAAAATTACTCACACAAGAAGAGAAGAGGGGGAATGAGAATTGGGATTCTTCCTCAGGGTAAAAATTACTATCTATATAAGTGGATGACATTTTTATTATTCAGGTGCTTCAAGGCATCCATTTGGTCAAAAGCTAGTTGCTTATGTAAATGGTGGAGATCTATAGTTAGGTACTTTTAAATTTGTTTGTTTCAAACTAAAGGTAAATTTTTACCAAATGTGTGTAAATTATTTAACCATTGATTCACTTCACAAATATCGACCCCTAACTACAGTGCTTTCTCTTTCACCTCTTTGCAGCTATTTGCTTGTTGAATCATTTTTGTCTCTCTCCATATACATATACTCATATACCACATTTCTATATACATTACTTCACTTTAAATGTCTTTTAGTGCTTCTGAGTCTGACTGATGTAAGATGTTATTTTGAACATGCCAAAGCATCTAAACGACTCCAGCCTTTTCTTTTCAGCCTGCATTCCTTGATAAGTGGCAAAGCTTCCCACTTATCAGTCACTCAAAGTGACTGTAGCTGTCAGTTGTGTACAAAGCGCAATCAGTTTGGAAGTGGAGACACCAGCATTTTTCTTCTCAGCTTGAAGCAAACACGTTTTGACTGCTAGTCATTCAATTTTAAAGCATTCTCAATTAGGGTGGATGAAGATATAAAGAAAACACATCCTAAACACCTCCACCAGGCAACAGAAACATTTTATTGTTATCTCTTGATTTACTTTAAGGCAGCCATTCCTCCTCTTTTTCTGGCTGCTTGACGTGGGTGCTCATGACAACACACCCTCTATCATGAAACGACGGAAATAATATAGGATACTAACACCCTGTGGAACCTCTGTTTGAGCCTGTTTACATGCTTTCTTGTGCTCGCTCCCTCTTGAATCACCCTGCAGTAAATCAAATAATTTACCTTAAAAATTAAAACAAAACACTCTTTTAGACTCACTTGGTTTATTTGTCAACAAATTTTTATTCAATGGAAACACACAATCCAGTTCAATAATGAGAAGAAAGAGGAGAAAAGTTAGCCAGAGAAAGGAACTTTGGGGGAGAGAAAATAAAATAAAAATAGTAAAGGAAACAACTAGTGGCTACGTCAGATGGTCAAGCAGCAGGTATGGATACAGGTACTGGCAAAGTTGTGAAAAGGAATAGAGAGAGAGAAAGAGAGTAAAAAAGGTATTCAGAATTAGATGGTGGTTATAGGAGAAGAAAAAATTTTAATACCTATTTTGGCACTAAATAGAAGAAATGAAGGGAAGATAATGATTCAAAAAATGTATGTACAGACACCTGTGTATATATATAGATATATTAATAGAAATCTCAAATTAAATATATGGGTATGACATCAAAATTAGCTCAATAGTTTACCTCATTTATAGTTAAACATATGTGTATGCTATGAAAGTTCATTAGACCACCTCTTTTAATTTCCTTTTTAGGTCTAAAAAAATTGTCAACATAAAATAGTTTTAAAAGATATTTATCTTTTATAAATATGGCACCCTATCTTTTTTGGCATTCATAAGTGAAGATTTGGTTATATGCAATATTTGCTTATGTGAAACATATCTTTCCTCCATTTATAAATATTTCTTTCCTCCAGTTATAAAGGGCACCCTCTTACCTGGCTTACTGTAGAAAGCAAAACTAAATTACTTAAAAAAAAAATCCTGCCACATTTGCTAGTTTAACAGGTTTAACTCAGTTTGATAAGATCAATTACTTTTATTTTCTAAGGATTATCTGAATTAAATCACTCACTGCTACTCTAATAAGGAGAGAGAGGAAGAAGGCACCTTTTAGTCTACATAGTAGTCAACTGTCAGGATCTCAGAATCTCACACACACACACACACACACACACACACATCCTCATTTCCACTCCCTACAAGATTGAGATAACGCCATAACCTATGTGAATTCTTGTGATAATCGTAAGAAATGACTTCTACAAAGTGCCAACCACTTAATAAGCAATGGGCTGCTTCTTCTTACTAGTATAGTACAAGGTACAAAATGATTTTACAAATCACATACAGCACTAGGGAATGTTGGTTATCTATTTTTGATGGCTCCCATAGCAGCTATTTTAATCTCTTGAGAAAATTACTGTCTTACTTATTTTTACATACACTACACACTGGATAATGTGTCCTTACTTCATTCATATAGTCATACATTGAGTAAATATTTCTGAGTTCTCATTATATGTCAAGAACATTTACAGGCTCTTTGGATACAGCAGTGATCAAGACAGAGAAAATCCTTGACCCCCACAGACTTGTTGCTAGGTGCGCATTTGTGGTCGCAAGGGTACAGCAAGAACCAAATAAATATAAGGGGTGATAGTGCTGTAAGACAAGTCTGCAGGAAAAGAGGTCAGAGGCAGCTGGAGGAGGCAGGAGCTCCCCCGGCTCTCAGAGACAGTCTCCCTGGGGAGGACGGCACTGGAAGAGATGGCTGGCTGAAGTGAGGCTCTGAGGTATGTGATGAGGTGAAGGAAGCATTCCGGGCCACAAGAATGACAAGTACAAATGCTCTGATGCTAGAACATTGTCGGCATATTCTTTGCAACCAGGAAGGATGTGTTTCTAGCGTGGAAGGAATGAGGGAGAAAGTCAGAGGTTGGTGCAATCAAGTATAGCCCAACAAACTAAGGTAAGAAGAGTGAATTCATTTTAAATGACATGATTTTGAGCATGGTTACCGCATAATTAAATTTAAAAGATTACTCTAGCAGCTACGTGACAAACCTAGTTAGCAGGTCAACAGAGGAATTAGGATGACCCACTTGGTTAGGGAGCCTACAACAGCAGGCTAGGTGAGAAGTGATGGTGACATAGACTAGAGAGTGATCATGGGAGAAGTTGCTCAATTGATAGACTTTGAGGATAAAAGCCAATTCCGATGGATTAGTTGTGAGACATAAGAGAGTGAGAGGATACAAAGACAGCTCCTAGGTCTTTGGCAACAGCAACCAGGCAAGTGGTATCATATTCACAGATGGATAAATCAGGAAAGAATGAGTTTGGGGGAGATGATTAAAGGTTCTGTTTGGGAAATGTGAAATTTGAGGTGCATATTAGTTATCAATTTAAACAGGCTGAGTAGACAGCTGGGTATTAGACTCTGAGGTCCAGGTGAGAGACAGAGGCTCTCAAGATAAATTTTGGAGTATTATCCATAGGATGGTATGCAAAGACTTTAGATGGGATCATTTAGGAAATAAGTGGAGATAAAGACGTCAGAGGATGGAAAATAAACGCAAGTTACCCTTTTAAGGACAGGAAAGAACCTACCAAATGAGACTGAGAATGGGGAAGAAAAGCAGACTGTGATCTTTTGGAGGCCAACCAAAGAGTGTTACAAGAAAGTGGGAGTGGTCAACTTTATTAAATGCTGCTGTGAGCTCCAGTATAATAAAGACTGAGAATTAAGCACTTCTAGAATATTCACTGAAAAAGAAACAACTTCAGTTTTCCTTCTGGGGAAACTGGGGACCATTCTGGTATCATAAAGGTATCTTGTGTTCTATTTATCTCTCCTTTCTCATTTTTTTTAACTGTTAATCTTTCTTTTCTGAAGAAAAGAGCCAAATAAACACGCACACACAGAGTAAAAAGTCAATCAGTTTCTCGTTGCCTGTAAATTACATAAAAATTTACCAACTCTTGAGTAGAAATTAGTACTCTGGCTAGAGAGCTCTTCGAAGGAAATTTGCCATGTGCTAGGGATGTCTGGAATGTATGTCTTGGCTCATGATATAATTACTCTTCGTAGAATTAATTCATTTTATGTTAACACTGTTAATTTCGCTGGCATCTAATTTTCTACCTATTTGTCAACTCTCTTCAAAGATAGGAGATAGAAATTCTTTCTAAAGACTCTGTGAGCACTTCCTGTTACCACATTTATTTACCACACTAACTGTATAAATTAAGGTGAAATAAAAGAAGTTCATTTTAGGCCAACATATTAACTTTTGACCTATATTCTCCAAACCTGTTATTGATAACTTGCTTTGTTTTGTTTCCCACTGTTTGATAATTACACTCCCAGGTTTCATCTAAGCACTGATGGATTCTGCTTTGTTAACTGGTAAGATATGAACTGTGGAGCCTCAGTGAAGAACAGTGTTCAACTTTTTCCACAGGTAGTGACGTTTGGTAAAGGTGGCAAAGTCATGGGAAATGCTGCTCTCAGTCTGCTTTCCAGGCCAGTCTCGGTGATTCCATAATGGCCACACAGGATTAAATGAAACCAGGATTCACTTCAAAAATCATACTGCAAAGAGTGGAGAAAGAAAAAACACAGAAACGGCACAGAAATGGGATGACAGAAAAAGGAAAACAACATGAAAGACTGAGATTCCACATAAAAAAATGAGGAAAAGAAAATGACCTCCTTCCATGAAATGCATTGTTTATGTCTTTAGTGAGGAGCCCAAGTCAGGATGAATGAATTAGAGAACCAGGATTACAACTTCCAAAAACTGTTGTCAACATCACTTCAATAGAATCATCAACTATAGCTGTTATTTCAACTAGGGTCTCAATAATGATATTAAAAAGTTTAAAATATCAAGGTCATTGTCTAAAATCATATATAAACTCATACTGTTTGACAAATTTAACAAAAAGGGGAAAACAATGCTGAAATTCTCCATATCTATGTCCCTTGTCCCCACTATTTTCCCACCAGAGAAACTAAAAAATATATTCTATGTTATACAGATCTTAGAACAGCATATTTTGGTTTTGGAGCCTCAAGCTTCACCTTCACCTTTCATCATTTTTATGAGGACTCCTTTGTTCCCAGATACTGTTTACTGTTCTGAATATTTTCGCCTATTTAAAAAGAAAGAATTTTTTTAAATGATGTTCTGATTTACATTTCCAAGATAGACTGACCATGTGCATATATCTCAGTTCTTTCCGGAGACATCATTAAAACAATAAAAACAAATAATTTATAAACCTATGTCACATAAGATAATTAAGAATAAAAGGCATGCACAGACAAGAAATATGACCAAAGTTTTGGAAGATGAAATTGTAGAGTGTTAGCTGATGAAAGTGGGTGAAACAGACTAGAGTATACACGCAGAGGGTTAAGTGAAAACAGGGCTTAATTTTTACTCAGAATCACCAGAAAGTCTTAGGACTTTAAATACTAGATATGAGAGAGAACAGGAGTTCAAGACCTGGGTTGAAAACAGTAGTATTATTTGAAAGTGGCTCTCGTCCTCTCCCCCAGCTACATCACACCCACTTCAACAGAAACCGAATAGTCTAAGGAAACTTACGATAGCTAGCACATGATCATTGGAATCCCAGAACAAAGACCTTCCTGTACCCACATATAGGATTCATGTTATGTATGGCCAGCTTCCTGTTCTCCCTAAAGCAGTGCCCACCTGTTGATAAGTCTCATTCATAGTCAGAGCTCCCAGTCTACTTGTTCTTATCTCATTCTTAAATCTGGACTGGTAACCAATCATTTTCTAAATCCAGTAGAACTTCAAGCTGAAAGAGTAACATCAAGATAAACAAGGAGGTGAAAATGACAGAAAAGATAATTTAAGGAAGTGAGAATTTAATTTTTTTGGTAACACCCTCAAACTTGTATACCCTGAGATATTCAAGGAGAAATGATCCATTAAACAATAGGATAACCTGAAAAAAGAATTAGAGAAAAGAAGTTGCTCATGGAAATTAAAAAGGTAATTTCTCAAAGATCCAATTAAAAATTTAGGAGATAAACGTTCAGGCAATCCCCTAAAAATAAGAACCAAGAAACAGAAACAAAAAATATGAACATTAAGAAACATAGTTACAGGGCTTCCCTGGTGGCGCAGTGGTTGAGAATCTGCCTGCCAATGCAGGAGACACGGGTTCGAGCCCTGGTCTGGGAAGATCCCACATGCCGCGGAGCAACTGGGCCCGTGAGCCACAACTACTGAGCCTGCGCATCTGGAGCCTGTGCTCCGCAACAAGAGAGGCCGCGACGGTGAGAGGCCCACGCACCGCGATGAAGAGTGGCCCCACTTGCCGCGACTAGAGAAAGCCCTCGCACAGAAATGAAGACCCAACACAGCCATAAATAAATAAATAAATAAATACCAAAAAAAAAAAAAAAAAGAAACATAGTTACTAACCCAGAAACTACAATGTCTGCCTAATAGGAGATCAAGAAAGAACTGAAAAATAAAGGATAAAATGGTCAAGAAAAAAAAAGACAAGATAATTTTCCAGAGCAAAAGAACATAACTTTAGAACAAAAGATTCATGGTGTTTACAAAATAATAAATGAAAAATATCAGAATATATGCTGATATTTTTCATTTATTGTGAAATGTCACAGTAAACAGAAGATACTAAAAGCCTTAAGAAAGGAAAAATATTGGTGACACCAATAAAAACATCAGATCAACGTCATATTTCTCACAGATGCTAGAAGATGATGAATCGATAGATTTGAAATATAAGGGAAATGACTTCCAACTTACAATTTTATTTGCAGCCAAATTATCAATCAAGTAGAGGTGTAAAATGGAGCATTATTATACATGCATACATTTAGAACTTTTTATCCCAGAAACTTTATATCCTATGCAGACCCCTGCCCCTCCTTTTTTTTCTAGGAAGTTTCTTTATGTGATTCTGGAGCAAAACAACGAGATAAAGCAAGGAGGACAGTATAGGAAATAGTGATTCTCTTGACCCTGGAGAACCATAAAGGGACTTCCTAGAATGTCGGCAGGACTAACTAAACCAAATGAAAGCAGGAGAACAGAGGACTTAGGGAGCAGGTATCAAGGAAGGTCGGATTGTGGAGATCTGGTTTATTCTTGAGAATTTACGGAGATAATAAGGCAAATAACATGAGGAAGAAAGACTAATGAAAAGGCAGTTGGAAAGCTCAAAGCTACACAGAAATGAAATAAGGAGCACCTTATTTAGACTATGCAGAAAAAATATATAGACTTATATTTTAACATAAAATCATCTATTGATTTTCAATTTTTAGGATTAACCAACAGGTAAAGCACAACAGCTATGTGTGTATGTGTTTATATATACATACATACATATATATATATATATACACATGTATTATATATATTTAGAGTAAACACACAGATAACAGAAATTGGCAGCTGTGTGTGACAGAAGAGAGATGTCATCCTCATCCGACAAGACAAGTGTTAAGAGACACTATTTAGAGTTGATTGAGAAAAGAGGTGTAAGTTAACTATTTAAAGTTTAGGAATATCTATTGGAAGAACTTAAATGACTTATGTCACTATATTACAGGTGAGGGAGGGGTATAGGGGAGGGTGCTGGGCTGGCAATACCAGAACTAAGCTTCCAGTTTCCAAGTTAATGATATTTAAAGTTGATAAGTCAGAAACGGCACTATAATAATATTTGATATATAGAAGTATAATAAATACTAGAAGGCTATTAAAAAAAAAACAGATTTTAAGGAGGCTCCTTCTGAGTGAAAAGATTGGGCACAGTACAGAGGACTGGGCTGTGGATGGCTGCTTTCATTATTCTCTTGTACTCTCTTAGCCATCAGGTATGTGTTATATCAATACAAATTAAAAAATATATATGCATATCAATCTATCTGTATCTCTATCTACAAAAGCAGGTTTGTCCAGACACAGAAATCATATGAATGACTAAAATTCTATCATTAGGTAATCACCAGGAGCTGTATTTAAAAAAAAAAACAATGCTTAAAGGATTTTAAAGTGGCTCCCTCTGAGTAAAAGGACAGACCTGCAGTTATCACTGCTCTTTTAGGAGAGGACACCCATCTTCTCAATAGGAAGTTCTCCTTCCAGAAAGTACAAGGAAGAGAGGAAAGTCATTTCTAAAGCTGCTACTTTGTATCTCCATATTTTCTCCTCTAATAATCTATCTGAATGTCAAGAACTATATCCTCCCAGGGGTGGTGTATTGTATTTCGTACAGAAAAACATTAGTTGGAGCTCAAGGAGTTAATGCATTTCCTTCTCAGGTTGAAAGGCTACCTTAATTATATGGTGTTTATTCTTGGCATTTCCAGTTTCCTAAAGAGACAAGGTTACTTTGCAATCTCTTTGTGCTCATGTATGTGTGTGGGGTCTTGTTGAGGGGGGTAAAATGCTTCCAACTTACCACACTCAGAGAAAGAAATCATAAATCAGCAGGTCAGTCAGGTACTATTATTTCACCTTTAACGTTATTATGTTTCCAATGCAATATTTCAATGGATTTCCTTCTGCATAATAATTTATCAAGAATTACCAAAACTCTTAATGAGCTCAGAGAACTTTGGCTCCAATAAAATGAAACCTTTATCACAAATTGGTTGAGCCCATGACTGCAACATAATCATTCAACTGTATATAAGTCAAGATGTATTTTTACTTTGTAGGAATAAGTTCCCAGGGAAAGAAAACTCATTTTAAAACTTTGGGCCATTAAGCCTTAATTGGCAGAATATCGGTGAAATAAAAATGACCAAGACTCGGGGAACTTGGAATCCAGCCATGGTTCCACAAGTAACAACTTATGTGACCTTGGGAAAATCTTCTAACCTTACTTGGTTTCACTTTACAAATGTCAAAATGAGAGACAGGTCTAAATAAAGGCTTTCTAAAAATCTGCCATAGTTCTAAAATCATATAAATTTGGAAGAGTGAACTTACACTTCTCAGTGGCTACTGCCATGTAGGTTATATATTTTTTTCCTAGAAATTCTCCTCTATGGAAATATTCGTTAAATTGTCCATCATCAGAAGAACAGAAAGAAGTTTTTCGAATGACTTAGGCAAAAACTTTTAGCATTGTGTGCTCATTACATGCCAGGGATGATGCCATTTAATCCTCAGACTAACCAGGTGTGACTTAGGTACTACAATTCCCATTTAATAGATGGGAATAATGAAACTCAGAAGGACTGAGCAATTTTCTCAAGATCACATAGCAGATGAGGTACAAAGATGCAGAAACTGAACATGAGTATGTCTAAATCCATAGAACCTGCTCTCTATCTTTCTGTTTAACCATTTAATACACTTAAGTTTCATACAGTTAAATATAATCCTGTAACACCTAAAGAATCAAGCTCTTTCCTACATACTATGGAATATACACTGCACAACTAAGAATACAAAGGAACAGAGATTTGTCCTTTGCTCAATCCTTAGCTCCAGACAGAATCAGTGACCCAAAGCTACTACTAGTCCTGCATGTGCTTACCTTATGAATCAGAAACAATGAAAGGGGGTTATTAAATACCAATTCTTTGCCCCCAAGAGAACACAATGAACAATAGTTGGAAAAGTTTATCAGAAGAGGGGATGCAACAAATATGTGGCATCTCTAATGACAGTTTAAACACTGAGCTTCCAGTATGGGAATCATTAAATTATGTGTTTGAAAAGAAGTACAATATCTTTAAATTCACCCTTAAAAATATTTAAGTCAATTTCATATTAGAGCATGTTGTTGGATTGACCCTCTAAGATGCTAATAAGAACTTTAAATTCCATTAAGTATTACTGAAAAAGGGTAAGAAATTTAAAACTAGGACATGCTTCCCCCGGCCCCCCCAAACACACACCCAAAGCTATAGAAACCATGTCCTATACAAAGCTTCAAGACCAAAAGAGAACTTGAGTCTTCAGGGAACATTCAGTTTGTTGCCATAATGGATGTTGAATAGAGGTCACTCATTCATTTACTTTAAAAGGTTTTGGTAACAGTGAATCAGGTCAAGATGAACCACTCGTCTAGGATCACTACTGGAAACATAAACCATCTAACAGTATTAGAAACAGGCTGATTTATTATAAAAAAGAGATTAGTCAGGAAATAAAACTGCTGAAGATGGGTACTATAGCACAAGCAATAGAGTAAAAGAAAAAAAAAGATTACCCTCAAAAAATCTAAGATATTTTTCTCTGAAATATTTATAAATTTCATCTTATGTATTAATGTGCATTAAAAGTTAGCTAGATACAGTAAGTAAAAGTGCAAAAGTGTTCTTTTTTTAAGGACAATAAACAAAAACATTAAAGAAAAATATTGCTGAATAGTAGAAAAGGAAGACTAAACCTTCTTAGTGTTCCTAAAATTAAAGGTCTCATAAAGAAAGAGACAAATTCTTGAGGGAAGATGGGATGTTTCTGATGTTATGCATGATTTTATTTGTAGAATGAACTGATTTATGATCTTGTAAAGAATGACAGAAAATTTTCTTAATTCTTCTTTTAATCCTCATGAGTTATGTGAATAAACTTGGACGAAGACTATAACTCTATAAAGTCTTTATATAGAAATAATGTAGACTGAGTTTTCAACCCAATTAGAATCATGCAATTTTAGAGCCAAGGTTGCTTTTTAAAGAGATAAAAACAGTTCATAAAGAATTGATCCTAAGTGATTAAATAAACTGGCTAATATGCCAATTCTTATGGCATTTTTCTCTTTCAATAAATAACTGCAGAGTAAAACTTACCACCGTTCTTTTCATCTGGAGTTGAAAGAAAATAGAATTAACAGGTCAAGAGAAATTTTAAATAACCTGGGTATTTAGAATATGTGAATGTTTGTTCATACACACATGTACAAACTTGTTCATATGTGTTTAAACTTGAATGAAATATACTTCGAATGGAATAAAGATGACTAAATTAACCTCTCCTTTAAAGAGAGGAAAGAATGAGGAAAATGTTAGGGGACATCACCCTCCTGTCATTTAACACAGCTATCAAGTGTGAAAATTTGTTCTGCTCTCTTACCTATCAATCTAATCTATCTCGCAAATCTGCTTAGCCCATCTAACGTATTGCATAACTTTCCCAATATCTGAACCAA
This sequence comes from Balaenoptera physalus, assembly GCF_965194825.1. Classification (NCBI taxonomy): domain Eukaryota; kingdom Metazoa; phylum Chordata; class Mammalia; order Artiodactyla; family Balaenopteridae; genus Balaenoptera; species Balaenoptera physalus. Next base: position 88,948,444 of record NC_138892.1, on the reverse strand, counting down.
GTTAATGTCTTGTGTATTTATAGCTGAAAGAAAAATTTTAAATGTAGCCCTAACTGTGGACTAATAACACTGCAGTCCACTATTATATCAAGAGAGGAACTAGATTGCATTGTTTTCTAAGGTCCAAAGGAACAATGGCACAAAACATCTAAAAAATGCAATCAGGATGAGTAACGTAAGCGGTATGTTTATTTCTACAAGGTCTTAAGGCTCCATATTTAAGAAAGAAAAAAAAGTAGATCAAATTCAAAATATACTATGTATTTTCAGATATCAAAGAAAATTTAATCTATGGTAAATTCTTATGTGAGCATTGATTATGTATTGACAAAAATTCATTTCATAATAATATCTGTTATACATTTAATTTGCCTTCCACTATAGCAGATTTGATTTTTAATCTTCTCCCTCCTTGTCCTATGCTGCCAAAGAAAAGGAGGAAGTAGAAAGAAGAAAAGGGAGAGAAAAAATTCTAAAAAGGAAATATGGTTAAAGATTTATGTGGGGAACAAAAAGGATCTCTTCTATGTTTTTAATCTTCTATTTCTACACATGCCACTACATCAGTGCTTCCCATATCTCTCAATAGACTAATTTAAATATATTGTGATTTTCATAACTATTAAGTGTTTGTTAGACAGCTCCAAATTAACAATTTATAAAATATACTTTAGAACTATGCTTTCAGTTAATGAATATACTAGAAGCTGTGAAAATTAATTCCTTTCAGACTGTCACTCTTGCTCAGTATTTACTTTTTGCCTGAAACATTCCCAGGCTTTTTTTTTTAAATAATAGCTTGATGGGTTTTGACTCTGTCGGTATCATTTATCTGTACTAACACTAGAAAAGAGGACAAATACACAGATATAGTATCTCAGCATCTTTTAATGTTTCCCCCAAATTACTGTCACTGTGACATTATTTCCTTTAGGGACTACTGGATTTTTTTTTGTCTACCCTGTGAACTAGTGGAGGCCAGCAGCGTAACATTTTGACCAAATAGAAATTCTGAGCTTTTAAAATTCTCATACTCAGCAAAATTTCTACTAACAGTCAGAAGACTTTGCTTCTGATCCTGGTTCTACCTATAACTAGTCATGTGATCTTGGGCAAGTTATTAAACTTGGCTCCAGCTCGCTGGAATACAGTTTCTATAGTCATGTCATTTCTAGAATAGTTTAAGGTACTTCATTTAAAAAATGCTCTGCCTTATAAAGTGTAATGCTCCATGCTCTGGAGCAAGAAATCCTCCAATTTCAACATTTTATTATTAGGACAGAGCTTTAAATCCACATTATGAACACAGTGGTCATAACTGTGGAATAATTGCAAAAAAAGTAAGTACTGAAGGTGTTGCATAATTTATATGGTCAGAAAACACAGCTGATTGAGCCTTCTACATATTTATAATACATACGTTTACATACATCTTTGTTTACATACCAAAAAAGTATGGTTTACATACATTTTTGCAACTCTATTTAACAAAAGACTATCTCAATCTCATAAAAATTATAAACACTTAAAACCAGTGGTACCCTCATCAAATCACAGTGAAACCAAGTGACTTGCAGAGGACCACACCACTCACTATGGAATTGTATCTTATTTATAATGAGAAATTGCCATAATAATTCTATTATCTTTGGTTTTCAATAATCAAAAACATTTTAAGTGTAGATAACCTCGTACCATCAACTAAAATTACATTCAAAGGCAGCATGCTTAGGCTAAACATGAAACCCGAAAAACAGTTTTAAACCACTGAATGAATAACCACACTCCAGATATGGACAGACAGATAATATCACATTAGAAATGTGCTGTTCATAATTAAGGAAGGCATGGAGTCTTGGTTGGAACATTTCACTGTTGTTTCTCTGTCTCACTGAAACTGTGCTCATTAAAATCTCAGGTAGAACAAGAATGAGTAAACCTTGATTGGGCGATATAACCCACAGTAAAGAAATTAAGTGTAGCTGACCCAGTTAGACAAAATGGGATAAACTTTTTTGGCAAATAAGTCTAAATATGATAAACATGAGGATGAAATAATTTTGACATGTTTGCTTCTGTCATTTATATTTACACTTAATAAAATATATTGGATTCTCAAGATACAGCTTCAAGAGAATGATGAATTTCTCCCCAGATAAGCTGACCGCAAATCTAACAGTTGATTTCCGATGATGTCACGTAAGGTTGGAGTCATTGCTCCATGAACTAGTTTCCTTTTCTTGCTAGTCATAGCAAGTATGTATTGAGTACTTACTATGTGTCTTGACACTACGCTAAAGCTCTCCATCCATGATTTTATTAAATCCTCCTAAATACTCTACGAAATGAGTGCTTTCAGAAAGGGAATTTTGAGAAAGGGAAACAAATTTTGGCAAAACGCATACCACAAGCAAGTGGTGGAGACAGGCTATCCCTGGCAGCTTTGCTTCTCATCATTGCAAATTTCCACAGAAGAAAAATATGGAGGTTATAGAGCCCTCAGTCTTCGTTTCTCCACGCAGCATGAAGGGTGAAATTCGACTTGAACACCAAATCGTTACCCTCCCTCACTTCCACCTCGATCACACGTGGCTCTCGAGCCTACTGTAAAAAGTTCTCCCTGCCACCGCCGTCTAACTGAAAACCTTTCTGCTTTGGTTCCCCTGCACCTCCCCCATTAAGAACATTTCCAGGCACGTATTAAACATTAAAGAATAGAGAAAAATGAAACGTTTCTCTACAATGATTTCCTTTCCATGTAGGATAAAAATTACCATCAGCTCGCCTCCCCTAAAACGCCGCGACACAGTCGGGCCCGCGACAGAGCCACCAGGTGCGAGATTCTCATGGCACGTGGGTGACACGTCATGATTAGGCTGAAAGTAATTTTCATTTTGGAGCTCATTTCAGTTAGGTCACCTGAAAATGAGAAACAAAATCTATTTCTTAATTGGAAGTCCGTATGAAATTATGATTTCTGACCTGGATCTGTTGCTGAAGCAAATTGATTTTGTGTTGTTGCTGCAGAAGCTGCTGCTGTTGTCTTGCAATCTGCGGAGAAATGGCACATGAAAAATTTAAGAGTATATTATAGTCCCAGGGGGAAATGACCAATGTTGTGTGTCTCAGAGTCTGATTTGACACTGATTAAGCTTATGAAGACAGATGTGCCTGCGCCCCTACAGGACCAGCAATTCATCCTTAAGTAGGATCAGACAAGATATTTAGACCTCAGGAACAGTTATGCTTCTTTTGGCAAATGAAGCCTAAGACACAACAACAGTGGTCCAATCCAGTATGAAATGCTGGAGTTTCAAAAATCCCTCTTCCTGGCAGTATGTTAAGGAGGTACTACCTCTGACATTTTCAGCCCTTGGAAAAGAAAGAGAATATTTCGTAAACAGGAGGGTGTGTGCCAAAGAGTTCAGAGTAGGACAAGGTACTGTAAGATGCTCTATTCCTCCGTGAGGTTCTGGTATGCTTTTGTGTCTCGGTAAATACTGTCATTTCTGCCTCTCACAAACTGACTGCCGAGTCCTCAACACATTCAATTCTGGTCTCTACTAACAGGATTCTTAATAAAGTCACCAGTCACTTCCAATTTTTAAAATTCTGAAGTGTTTTCTAGTCCTCACCGCTTGACTTTTCATCAGAATTCAATACTCAAGTGCTTTCCCTTGATCCTGAGCTTTCTCCCTTGGCTTCTATGACATCACATTTTCCCTGTTTTGCTCCTACCTCTGAGTCTGATCCTTCTCAGTTACCGTCAATGGCTCTCTCCCGCCACACAATGTTGTAGGCTCATTTTAGACTCTATTCCTTTCCCTCTATACCTACATCCACACGTATGCCAAGTGATTACAAATTTGTTTCTCTAGCCTGGATCTTTGCTTTAAGCTTTAGACCCATTTATCCAACAACATTCTCAAAGGCACTCCAAATTCAACAGATTCAAAACTAAACTCAGGAATTAGCCCTCAGTGTGGTCATTCTAAGTGTTTTCTAAGCCAGACGAGCACAATTGCCCCCTGTTTTTCGCTCTTATAACATCCTCTACCTACTTGATACTATACCACATGCTATGATGTTATATTTATTTTTGTTTTTGCTTTAATTAACAGGTTTCTGTCTCCTAGGTAGAAATCCATAAATACGGTGAAGTTAGGGGTCACGTAGATTTTGCTCTCACCATTTGCGCAAAGCCTGATGCAAAAGGAGTACAGAGTGAACACTTGATGAAGAGTGCATGAGTGAAGAGACAAGAAGAAAATTTTAAACACTTCATTAGATAGGGCAGGAAACCTTCTCACAAGAATGTAACTTCTTGGGCTTCCCTGGTGGCACAGTGGTTAAGAATCCGCCTGCCAATGCAGGGGACACGGGTTCGAGCCCTGGTCCGGGAAGATCCCACGTGCCGCGGAGCATCTAAGCCCGTGTGCCACAACTGCTGAGCCTGTGCTCTGGAGCCTGCAAGCCACAACTACTGAGCCCACGTGCCACAACTACTGAAGCTCGCGTGCCTAGAGCCCATGCTCCGCAACAAGAGAAGCCACTGCAATGAGAAGCCCGTGCACCGCAATGAAGAGTAACCCCCCGCTCACTGCAACTAGAGAAAGCCCGCATGCAGCAACAAAGACCCAACAGCCAAAAATAAATAAATAAATAAATTTATTAAAAAAAAAAAAAGAATGTAACTTCTCACTTCATGAAACTTATAGCTGCCTTATAAATACGCTCTAACTCTTATTCTCAATGCTATGATCACTATCGTTTTCATTAGGAAAGTATATCCCTTAACCTCTGTATCAGAAAGCTAAAAATTCAGGAAAAAATTTATGCAGAGTCCATTACTATGAATGAAAGTAAAGAACCTATATGATGAGGTTGGATCTATATGGCTGCACAATGAATTTTTATTTCCCCTATGTACACTGGTACAATTATAATTATTTTAATGCTTTTGTTTTATCTTAGGAATACAGACTAAAGAAATTCCTTTTTTTTTTCTTTGAAGAAAAGTCGGAAAGGAAAAGGTAGAAAACGAAATACCACTCTCTTCCTTAAGTCCGGTGGTTTCCTCCCACATATCAATATTTCAGCTGATATTTAAATCCTTTTATAAGTGCCTTAAGATTTTATTAAGAAGCTAACCACCTCATAGCCCTCCACACTTCCTCCTGTTCTAAGTCACTGCTGTCTCTTGCCTGGATTGCTGTGATCGCGTCCTATCTGCTCTTTCTGCCTCTGTCCTTGCTCCCTGCAGCCTATTATAAACCAGCACCAAGAGAGATCTTTTTAAAATATAAGTTGTGTTGTGTTATTCATCTTTTCAAAATCCTCTGTCTCGCTCAGAGTAAAAGCCAGTTTCCATATGATGCCTGCAAGGCCCTGTAAGAGCTGGCCTCCTGCTAGCTCTCTGATGCCATCTCTCTCACTTCCCTTTGCCACTCCGCTTTCCTGTCTGTTGAACACACCAAGGGGACTCCTATTTCCCGAGGGTACTCCTGCCTCTGGGCCTTTGCACTTGCTTTCCCCTCCATCTGGAACACTCTTTTCCTAGATAACTACATTGGTCACTCCCTCACCTCCTACAAGTCTCTGCTCAGCTGTTACCCTATCAATGAGGCCTTCCCTGAGCAGTCTTTTTTTTTTTTTTTTTGCCTGCGTTTGGTCTTCATTGCTGCGCATGGGCTTTCTCTAGTTGTGGCGAGTGGGGGCTACTCTTTGTTGCAGTGCATGGGCTTCTCATTGCAGTGGCTTCTCTTGTAGCAAAGCATGGGCTCTAGGCATGCGGGCTTCAGTAGTTGTGGCACACATGCTCAGTAGTTGTGGCATACGGGCTTAGTTGCTCCGCGGCATGTGGGATCTTCCCGGACCAGGGCTTGAACCCGTGTCCCCTGCATTGGCAAGCAGATTCTTAACCACTGCACCACCAGGGAAGCCCTGAGCAGTCCTTTTAAAAGAGCCTGTCTCTCTACCTGGCACCCTCACCCCTATTTTTCTGCTTCATTTTCAACATATATTTTACTTATTTATTGTCTATCTCTTCCCAACTAGAATTCAATACATGAGGTATTTTGGTCTGTTTTATTCCCTGCTGTATCCCATTAACTAAAACAGAAGCTGGCATCAAATTGGTGCTCAACAGAAAGTTGTTGAAAAGATGAATGTGGAATGGAGCACAGAGCAGGGACACACTATACTGACTAGGGAGCGTTGGGAGCAGGGTCAGAAAAGGAGTTCTCAAGGGGAGAGAAACCTAACCTGAATCTTAAGGAATAAATACTAAATGTCCTCCAGAAATGTCCCTGTGTCCCGATGAAAAGATCAGTGACTACCAGAGTGGTGATGCCTTAAGCCAGCACTGCATGGCGGAGAGGACCTGGGAGAGCAGAACGGGTTCCAGGAACCTGACCGGTAGCTCTCAGGAGGGATCTTCTCTCAGGCTGTGCAGGCAGCATTGCCTGGCATCTCTCCAATACAGCGGAGAATTTCTGGAAGAACCTAAGGATTTCTGAAGTTCTAAGGAGAATGTCAGAGTAAGTAAAAAATTCTAGAATCCGTTGATGATACTTGAGGATGGGCCAGAGTGTGAAAGAGAAAGTAAGAAACCTTGCTCTCCATTAGTAATTGCTCAGATTTTTTAGGACAAGCATGCCCTCAGGCCCATCAAAGTATGGATTCTCTACAAAGAAATATCCCCATCTGAGCTCCAGTTTCAGAGGCTCCTAGGATCTTCTGAATTCAGATGTCTGAAGGTATTGCGGGTTATGAACAAGAAAAGAGCGGCGTTCTTCTAGACTGTCATGGGCAATCATTCTGAGCTGTTTCATCACAGGGGTAAAGCAAGAGGAATAAGGGCCAGCTCCAATACCAGGCTAAATATATACTTAAGGACAATGGTGACGCATTTCATTAAAAATAAACATATCTTTCAAGCAGAGATGAACCATCAAGCAGAGAAAAGTAAACAGAAGGAAAGGAGGGCTCCTCAAATGTAATCTGAATGTTTCTCCACCTCTTTCAACTCTGCTAGTTTACACTTTGACAGCTGTCTAGAAGGTTTTGCAGTATTTGTGTAGATACAAAAGTACCCTTGACTAAATAACGGCCCTCCTCCACTTAAGATGGTGAGTGCACTAAACCCAGAACATGGGATGGTAAAGTAAGTTAGTCCTAGAAAAGATGTGCCGTCTTTATATGTAAGCTCACCCTATGACACCTTCTGTCTTTCCTTCCCATTACTACCAATCCTCTTTTAAGTAATACTTCGTATGCATTACCTCCATTTTCCCACTATGCATCATTCTTCTACATGTCAACTCTTATTATCTGATTTCTGCTACTAAAGCTCCAGAGAAGCCACATGCTTAAAGGCTGACAATGAGAATCTAAATGACTACTCTGGTAGCTTCTGGCTTCTGGATATGTTCATTTTCCTCTCCCTACCAGCTATATGCCAGCATCTCCCAAGGATCTATCTTCCCTTAATTCCTTTCCATTTTCTCATGATATCACCACTACTCTCATTTAAAGCCTATAAACCTGTCATTCCTCTGCATGAAACACCTTGGCCCTAGATATTAATACCGCTGCCTCTCATATGTCATTTAGATCTGAGCTTAACTGCCAGATCCAACCACCCAAACTAAGATGGCAACCCAAACGTGCCATATTAATCAATATTTATTAAATTACTCTCATTACATTTTTTCAAATTACTTATCACTATCTGAAGTTATTTTGTTCATTTTTCTTTTCCTTTGTTAATTGTCTCTCTTTCCACTAGAAATTAGGGGCTTTGTCTTTCTGGTTAATTGAGGTAACTTCAGTAGTTAGCACAGTGCCTGGCACACAAGAAGCACTTGATTACTATTTTTTGAATAAATGAATGAAACTGACTTTCTCCAGTGGTTTAAACTACCACCTCTATGTAGATACTCTAGGAAATTAGGCTCAGCCCTCTCTTCCAAACTGTTAATTGATATTTCTATTCTCTCACATACTTTCAGATGGACAACCTGACAACAGCTCTAATTCAGCATAATAAAACCACCTGCTTTTCCAAATCTGCCCTCCTCTTGACCTTCCCTGTTACCCAGGCTCAATACCTTTCCTCTCTCTTTAGCCCACTTAAAATATTCAACTGACCATAATTCTTCCACCTATTTATCCCTTTCTCCATGGTCATTACCCTATCTGGTTTAGAGTCTCACGCCTTATTTAGACCATCATAATAGCCTCCAAACCAAACTTCTTGCCCCATGATTGGAAATGGACTTCACTTGTTGAATCCTACCTAGCCTTCAAAGTTCACACCAAACACATTGAATGAAATCTTTCATAATGTCCCTGACTGGAAATGCTCTCTTGACTCTCCATGGTTCTTTTTGGTACTCTGCCCATGAATTTCCCCTTGATTATAATCACTTGCAAGTTATGTTCCACTAAAACAGTTAATAAGCTTTTTCACCTGAGGTTTATGCTCACTTTGGTGCTTTGCCTTTTTATTTACTTAGGCAAGGAAGCGGGGAGAAGCTTTTGCTGATCTTTGTTTGCCTCCAAGAGTGACCTATATGCTGCAGGCAAAACACTACCTGAGGAATCTGGCTGTGTCTCTAGTCCTTGCTCACCTGTTCTTGCTGCTGCTTGGCCAGCTCCATTTGCTGGCGCTGTTTCTCGATCTGAGATGCAGCCAGTTTCTTCTGCTCGTCATGGGCAGCCAACAGCTGCTCTCGCAGACTGGTGAGCTGATTGATCATCCCCATGAGCTGTCTCTCCTTCTCAGCGAGGCTTTCGGGAGTCCCTGAAAATAAGACGGCGGTAAAACATGTAAGAAAAGAGAAATGAGAAGAGAGGGGTTTTTCGATGACAACGACTCTGGTGTATAGAGAATTACTACATGTATAAGGTTTGACACACAAACATACACTTACCTTCTTTCAGATTGTAACTCAACAGTAAAAAGTGATGGCTATTTACTCATTACAAAATATCAGGATGAACAAATATTTTGATTTTTTATTTATGATGAGTAATAATCTGTAGCTGTTTTCCCCCTTTTATTTTATAAGTAAATAAAAAACTGTTGGCTGAGCCATTTATTATTCTCAATGTCCTAAGCTAGGGTTTGATGGAAATAAACAGAGGCTTAAAGCACAGTTCTTGGCCCTAAGCAGTTTTTTTTTAATCAAAGAGGCAAGACAAAACATGAAAATTTAATAACCACAATTATTAAGAGATCAAGGGGGTTTCGCTGGTGGCACAGTGGTTGAGAATCTGCCTGCCAATGCAGGGGACACGGGTTCGAGCCCTGGTCTGGGAAGATCCCACATGCCGCGGAGCAACTAGGCCCATGAGCCACAGCTACTGAGCCTGCGTGTCTGGAGCTTGTGCTCCGCAATAAGAGAGGCCGCAACAGTGAGAGGCCCGCGCACCGTGATGAAGAGTGGCCCCCGCACCGCGATGAAGAGTGGCCCCCGCTCACTGCAGCTAGAGAAAGCCCTCGCACAGAAACGAAGACCCAACACAGCCAAAAATAAATTAATTAATTAATTAAAAAAAAAAAGAGATCAAGGGTATTATTATCAGTGATACGATTCTTCTTTTCTTAAAAAGAGAATCTTGAAGAATCAGAATTAAGGAATTCTACATTTAAAAAGGAAAACTCTATTAGTTAATCAAGTTTTAGACTGTTTTCTCATATGCCACTCAGAAGCTTTCTTCAAAAATATAATATAGCTAGCAGAAAAAATATTCAAGTTTGAGAATATAAATTTATGCTCTCATGAAATAATGAAACGTAGTTGGAAAACTAACTGATCACATTATGGCCACCCAAGATTACAGTTAAATCCAAGATTATAGTAGTTAGCACCATATGTTGTATCATTATTGACATAGTTATTTATTTATTGAATCTCCCAGTAGAGTATAAACTCCATGATAGCAGAATTCTAGCTTTTTTTGTTTAATACTATGTCCCCAGAGTAATGCCTAGCACATAGTAGGCACCCCATAACCTTTTATTAAATGAATTAAATAAATAAACTTCTTAAGATGAGAGAAAAGTCCTTAATTGAGTGATAATATATGATTCTATGCAAATAGATAAATAACCCTTATTAGGATTACTTAAGTTAAGGATGCTTTCAAATACATTTGAAATAACAAGAAAAAATCTTTGGAAGCTTATATTTCCCCAATATTGTTTTATTCTAGCAAAATGCAATAGATATATGGCTTGAAGTTACAATCAAAATCACAGTAAATTTTTGGGAGTTTTGATATAACTAAAGGAAAAGTAAAAGGAAGGAATAGTCACCCAGGAAAGGAAAAGTCCTAGAATTTTGATGCTGAAAGTAAACTAGAGATTATGTTTCTTCCCTCAAAAAAATTACCACACATGTAATTCAAAGCAACAGTCAATCTTTGCCAGGATGTTTTTTTTCTTTTATTGTTGGTGTTCCTTAGATTATCAGTGTTATAATTTGGACAGGACTCTACTTGGTTTAATTTTTTTTTATGGAAATGTTGTTGCTTTCAACTGATAATCCACCTGAAGGATCTAAAAGTCATTCATTATGTTGCCTTTAAAAATTCTGCCTAATGAAAGTGCCTCAAGCAGCCGCATAGCACAGGGAGATCAGCTCAGTGCTTTGTGTCCACCTAGAGGGGTGGCATAGGGAGGGTGGGAGGGAGACGCAAGAGGGAGGGGATATGGGGATATATGTATGCATATAGCTGATTCACTTTGTTATACAGCAGCAACTAACACACCAATGTAAAGCAATTATACTCCAATAAAGATGTAAAAAAATAATAATAATAAAATAAAATTGGGGAAAAAAAAAAAGAAAGTGCTTCTACTAGAGTGTAAGCTCCAGAAGGGCAGAAATCTGTCTACTCCATTTGCTACCAATACATCTCCAGAACATAGCACATGGCAAGACAGATAGCAGTATTTGTTGAATGAACTGAAAATATAATGAATAGAAACAAACTTAAGTTATTCTAAATTTACAACTAAAGCTTTTCTCAATGGCAGTCTTATCCAACTAGAGTAAAAGTCAGACCCCCTCATCAGAAGGTATGAATGGCATTATTCTATTTCATCAAAGGAATATTTAATTTATCTAACTTACAAACATCTGTGCATTGGTCTTTTTCATTGACAATGAATGCAATCAAACTTTGATAAAATTCAGTTATATATCCTTTACAGCAATATAGATACTCTTAGAAGTTGGAATCTATTAAAATTACATAAGGAATGCTATCATGTATTACATGACTATAAATTGATATTCTAGTGTACACAGCTAATACGATAAATATTCTTACCTTCTTTCAGATTTCTGTAATTTATTTTGAAAAAATAGTTTAATTCTTTTTGCTTCAGTATCTTAAAAGGTGGACTTTGGCTTGGATTTTAAAATATATGTACTATGGAAAGCTACCAGGTTTTTTTTTTGGCTGCACAGCTTGACTTGCGGGAGTTCCCCGGCAGTGAAAGCACCAAGTCTTAACCACTGGACTGCCAGGAAATTCCCGTGAAGGCTATCAGTTTTAAGGGCGACTATCAGAATGAAATGGAACACTTGAAAAGTAGCTATGGTCTTTACCATTGTTACCCCATGGCTGGATATTTTGTTTCTGGGACATTATGAACAAGATGTGTGAATTATCATTTGTACAGTGAAAGCAAGGGTCGTTCTTACCTTTTTTAAAAGTATGGTTCTATACAATTTCTTACTACAAATGTCTACCTTTTAATGGAGATTGTAATTTTATAACCTTTTCCCAAGATTATTCTACCCGCTTACCTGGGTATTGTACTTAAAATGTAAAATACAGTTTTGTTGTGTTTTGTTTTTAATATCACATTCAATGTGCTGCATTTAGAGACTGGAGTGTAGTCAATAATAGCCATCTCAAAACATGGCATTTCTTGGTCATCCATTCATCAAATACGTACTGGGTTCCAAACTTTGAGCCTACAGTAAGCTAGATAGTGTACAAGGAAAGTTCACCATGGAGGCAGGCTAATGATGGGTGCATCTCAGAGGGACTCTTCATCTAGCTGTGGTGGGTCTGAATATGTTTGCATGTTTTAAAGGATTTTAGAGATCACCCATTCCAACTTTACTAAGACGGACTACCAAGCATCATGTAAACAGCACAGGCTTTGAAGGCAGACAGAATTAGAGTCACATCTTGACCCTGTCACAACTAAAGTACGTGGTTTTGGATAATTAATCTCTCTCTCTGAGACTCAATTTCTTCCTACATAAAATAGGAATAAATGACTTTGTTACAATAATTTTGTAAGGAAGATGTTAACAGAGTGGCTGTACATAAACAGGCAAGTAATCAATGCAACTGGTTTTAAATGAGGGGATGAGGAAATAAACCAAAAGAGGTAACCTCATTTCCACAAGTCTTTGAGAGAATCAGGGCAACAAGACACCAAATCTTTTTAACTACATCATGCTTCCCTAGTAAGAGAAATGTTAATTTAAAAGAGGAAAAGGTTTTAGGTTAATTCTATTATGCAATGATCTGGATAGCGTAAGCTTTGGAGTCTACATCTACAAGAAAAAAACAATGGTTTTATAATTATTTTAATTTTAGAATCTTCACAACCCTCGGACAGATGAATACTTGTTAAATGAATGAATGTATCTTTAAATGAGAAAAATGTTGAGGAGAGAATATTTTTATTTTCAAATATAAACCCTAGATTAAATACGCAAAAGTATCTGCTTAAAATATGCATTATTAAGTGCCTGCTGTAAAAGGTATATATAACTTCTTAACTGGTGAACTGGATTATCAATATACAAATCAATGAGAGCCAGTGGTTGATTGCTCTCTTCCCATCGTTTGCTGTGTTTATATACTGGCATAAGGACTCTGGCTTTCTAAGACAGAGCAAGTAACTGATTTGCAGAAAACATAAAGTCACTTTCTGCTTTTATAGACACTGCCAAACTTATTTTAAAAATTTATATCCTGTGCACCAGTAGTCTTTCTTCAGTTCTTATGAAATAGTTTTTACAAAAAGTGAAAACATTACTCATAAGCAACTACAAGGAACTATAAAACAAGCTTAGTAGATTAAAAACATTAAACATTTACTTTATTTAGAAGTAAATGACTATATGTTATGTACCTTCCTTATGGCTGACTCTTATATTAAACAAATTCCAGATACAACAGTTCCCTCAGAAAATAATCAACATTTCCAACCCCTCTGAAAAAATGTGAATATATATATATATATATATATTATGCACAAATGAGATAGTCACAAGGTAATTAGCAAACCATGTGTTTCTTAAATAGTTACTGGACTTTTAAAAGAATGGGTTTAAAACAGCTTTCAAAGTTATACAAACCCTTACATATCTAAATGCTGAGATTTTAGTTTCCGTGTTTTAAATTTACAAAAATCCAAGGATACCTCTTACTAGATTACTACTTGGGACCTGATTCCTGTTCTAAGCCTGCCTATTTTCAAATCGTCTAATGTTATTTAAACAGAATCATCTCTTTCAAGCCATATACTAAATCTACATACCTCTTTCATCTCAAAATGTTATGTCACCTAAGAGAGGATCTACTTTAATCCTCGTGTTGAATCTACATAGCATGACTTTAATTCATGAGTTCTGAAAGACCATAGTATTGCGGAATGGATTATTTCCTTGAATCCATTATTGGCATTCTAGAGCTGTTTGGTGTTAGCCTTTATGTCCCATCTTCTAGAAAGAACAAAATTATCGCTTTCAAAAAGAGTCAATTTTTTATTATACCGACTACAACTGGCATTTTCCTTAATACCAGATATAACACTTTACTGGCCTAAATTAATGCATTCTGAGCAGGGTGAGAAGGGTCTACCTGGGATACCAATGGGAAAGAAACAAGGCTCTAAAGAATTCTTCAAACAAGGCAGGTAGAGAAACTGATCTAGGCTTTTCTGAGTGACCCAGTCAGAAAACCCCTCAAACAATGCCCTGCTTTTATAACCTGAACAAAATAGAAATATTTTAAAAGAGAATTTTGCATGAAGATATTTTTGTTATAATTTTACAAATAAATTTAAGTCAGTAAAATACACATTTTGCAATGGCTTTGTTGAAAAACAGACGATCTGTTTAGATTAGTCAAAGCTGCCGTGGATCCCCAGATAGTGTCCTCAGGTGAAGTGCCCATGCCATGACCTTCAGTGTAACGGAATTTCATGCTAGCTGAAACAATGTGTGATGCCACTGGCTGCCAACTGGAGTGCAGGCACTGTGTTTTCCCTGCTCAGTAACTATGAGGCTATAAAATGTATTTCTCCATCTTTCACACAACCATTACTCAGTGCTCCTGCTATAGATAAGGGCAAAGAAACCTCTGTAAACTGGCCAGTTACACTATACGGCTGATTAGAGAAGAAGAAATAAATTATTTCTGTAGTCATCTAATCAGTTTATAATATATATTGACTGTTTGCTATCGGTAGACCTTTTTAGTCAAACTCTTTTGTTCTGGAAAACTGAATCCAGTGTACTTTTTTGTGTGTTTTTTTAGAGAATTGTTTCTAATGTAACTTTAAAACCTAATTACTTCACATTTCCAAAGTACCAGACCATAAAATGCTCTAAATTCTAATCTAACATGAAAAATAATTTTATGCTTTTAGAAATGGGTGACCTTTCCTAACTCACACTGTTTCTTGAAAAATGAGATGGACTTTAAGTGGGTATGACAACTCTTTATTGACAGCTAAACCATCCAGACCAAATGCTATTTATTTCTCCTTTTTTTAAAAGTTTATCATTTTCACTTTAAATAGTAATAGTAAGAAACACTTCTTTGAATTTTGCCAAGCTGTAAGTTTAATCTTTGTCCAAATGCGCTGAAAGTAATTCACTCACAGCAACTTGAAGCTAGCGCTTAGGAACTGAGCTCTGCCCTCACTTGGCTGTGGTCTTAGATATTCAAGAATGGACACACACACACACACACAAACACACACACACACACACACGCATTCATTCACTCACTCATGTTTCCTGGAACTAATTAAAAGTTAAGTGAAAACTGACCAGTGTAAATGGAGGAGAAGAGTTTCAATCCACAAGAAGACTCGGTAAATACTGTAAAGGCTGTAAACATCCTAATATATACAAAGGTTCTACTCAGATACATTGCTCTGAATTATCAGTAATAAATTATCTAACAATTGAATAAGTTCATATTTTCAGATTAAAAAAAAGGTCATGCTTATCCTTCCCTACCCTGACTGAAAACAGTCTACGCGTACATGAGACTTACACCTTTATCTGCCTCATAAAAAATAGAGGCCAAACAGCTAGGCTATTGTTCTTGACTAACTTCGTCTGAGGTGGTACGAAAACCACATTCCTGGGCAGCACATAATCATAGGGTCTGACCACCCCCCCCAAGAACCATTAAGTCAAATTCATTTCCCCCCAGAGGGCAACACACTATTGTATCCTCTCCGCTTTCGAGCCACCTATGAACAATGGAGAGTAATTGCAACTGTCACGGGCAGTCAATAGGAAAAGTAACCCAGCGCTTTTTTCCTCCAGTTTTCTGCCAAACCTGATCCGAGCACCTAATAACCATGCCCCCAACAGAAGAAAGAGCTACAGTTGCTTTTAAAATGCATCAGAAAACAGTTTTTTGCACAGAACCAGAGGACAATGACTAAACTTGTGCTCTGAATGTGAAGCTTAAAAAACTCGAAATTAAAGACAGAAACTTCTTTTGTGACTGTACTGCAGCTTCCTGAACTAACCCCACAGGCAAGCCTGAAAGGACAGCTGAGCTTCTTTCCTCTAAGCTTATCATCACTGCTGCTGCTGCTTTTAAGTTAGACTTGTGAGGAAAAGGAGGGAGGGAAAAATGTTTGTCCTCCAATGGAACGAGATCACAAGGCTTGGAACAGGCGGTCTTCTCTGCTCTGCTCAGTTATTACCCAGGTCACAGGAGAATAAAGAACCTTGGAGAATACATCCTGCATCTCAGGTGCAAATGGGTTAAAATCCAACAAAATAGAGGACTTGCTGCCTCAGAAAATGAAACTTTTCTGTTCTCTTTAAACTTTGTCTTCAAGCTCTTTAAGGGATATTAATTATTACTTGTTTGAATTTCATTCCATTATAGGTTCTGGTTACTTAATTTGCCGATTAGCAGGAATTCATTCTCTCACCGCCCATTCACACCTAATCATAGCCTGAATATATGTAAACTCCAAATATATGGAGGAAAAGTGAGATACTCAATCAAACATTTTAAGGAAGTTTCCCAGACAGAGATATTGACATCACGTAAGTAAAACATTTGAGAAGACTGATTTGTGCTTTGCCCTTCTCCAGGATGCTCTGATGTAGTAAAGCCTTAAGAGAGATGACTGCCTCTCAGTGGGAAAACACTTGCACGTACACACATCTGCAAAAAAGTTATTTACACACATATGTCTACATTTATATCAATATAAATCTGGTGATATTTAAAATATATATTCAGCCTCTATCAAAAATATAGAGTAATATATAACAAAATATATTAATATTAATAAGTAGTTTTTCCTTAAAATTAATCCTTTAGAACTCAGATTCAAAAGTGTCCTATTGGCAACAAATAGAAAACCATAGGTTGCCTGCTATGCTCTGAGAAAACACACTTTTTAATTAATTGAAAGCATCACTTGATTTTATTTTTATATGAGGAATTAAACCTTCTCCCTTTGTCATTCCTGGTTTTAAGTGGAGATTACGTATATTCATACTTCTAATATGTAGAATGTATAAAATCATCTCATACAGTTTTTAACCCTGCTGTAGATACATTTGTACTTATAAAGTAAGTCAGTTAAAATTTTAAAAAAGATGAAAATCAAAGACTGTTAAAGATATAGTGGGGTTATTCTGTTAAAAAAACATACTATTATAAGGCACAGAGAGAAAATAAGAACCATTGTACATCCCTTTTCAAGCTAGAAAGAAGAAACACCAAAGACAGAGTGCATAGGGGCAGAAGTACTTTATCACCACTAATATTTCTAAATATCAGATTCATTTCAGTACATTTTAGATCAAAATAATTGCAAACATATTACCTTTTATTTCACCAAAGTTCCCTGATCCCATTGCAAGAAGCTTGTCTTTCCAGTCCTTTGATAGTAGCTTTTCAATACTGGGGGTTTCTAAGTAAAGGAAAAAAAACAGGTAAGCAAATCAATGTGACTATCTTTATAACGAAGCTCATTAAAAGTCTATCTGCTAAAAATAAGGCCATCCCTACCCTGGCCCCAGTTCATAATGACTTCATCAACAAACTGATAACAGAGGAGGAAAAAAAGAATGTGTTTTGTCACCTGCTGTTTCAAAATCATTAGCTTTTTCCTCTTGTGGAACAAAGCCGCACTAATGCTTTATGACAATGGGTACATATAAACCTGCAGTTCATTGTTTTCCAATTTGGTGAACAAATTCCTGCTATAATGGATGCTTGTCAATTTCAGAGTGTTAGTCTGCAGTCAAAAAATAATTATGTTGATAAAATGCAGAGTAAAAAAAAGGCAAAGAATTTGCTCTTAAATCTGCTACATGTAATTATGTCCCTCTGTGTGTTTACAATTACATCCACTTCATAATATATGTTTAACATCGTGTGGTTGTGAGCACACTGTGGAAAGATTTGCCAGTACCGTGAACATATAAAAAAGAGTTGGTGTAAAAGAAGCTTTACAAAGATTGCAGAATCTAGACAAGTAAGTAATGCCTATAATGGAAACTTATTATTTGTTTATTTCAGATTTGTATCGCACTCTTTTAAAACGCCCTGTATTAAGACAGGACACACAGATTTTAGAGAGCAGGGTTATGCGGTAGTCTGATATTTGTTTCTGTATGTCACGTGGTTTTGATCTCTCCTTTTGTGTTGAATTTTAATGTATAAGTAAATATAAATGCTAATAAAACTCCGAAACATTAAACTCAGTTCCAAATAATGTAATTGTATATTCTTGTCAGCATTTAGATGGGTACACAATTACAATGGCTTTCAATCCCACGATTAGCACTGCATTCAGTTAGAAAATGGTGTGTACTAAAAGATAAGTGTCCCAGTATGCTCCATCTAAATAACAATACCCACACTTATTATCTAGATCGAAGACACACACTGCCATTCTCCACATTGGTGTTTATGCGTATTTGTGTTTGTTCAGACATTTGTTTACCCCCTACTAGGGGCATAAAGGGAGTACATGTTAACTTATCAAAGGGACCGTCTGGCCTAGAGACCCTAAGATTATTAGAAACGCATTAATTTTCCCCACAATAAAATGCATTTTGAAGCGTCTTCAGCATCATCTTGGCCAATGCTATCTACTTTTCTCAGGCCCTCATCTTAAAGACATCAGCTATCAGAGTCACAAAGCCTGTGAGGAGTTTTCAACGAATGGGAGGTGAAATTTTCTTTGGAAAAACTGTGGCAGCATGGATTGCTTCTTTTTCAGATGCCAAAAACTTGGGGAAAATAAAATAGTGAAAAGCTCTGAATGATTACTTCTTCACATAGCCTGTATGTATAGTGTGTACATACACACACACCCCACAACTACTGTGTGCACATTTACATGGAATGTGTGAAATGTTTTTTTCCTTTGTAACAAAATATATCTTTCTATTTTTTCACATTTAAGGAAAAAAGATCCTAAAGATTTTACTTTTACTTTTTCTTAAAATATCCCTATTTCTATACCACATTGTTTTGAAAATGGTAATGACAATTCTGAGTAATAAAATGCATTAAATCTCTTCTTACTGTAATCAATATTTCTGTTCACTGAGGCTTTAAAGTAACTTTAAAATACTTCTGCAGGGATAGCCAATGTTTCTACATTCACAGTAAACACTTGGTGAGCGAAATCATTTTTTAAACCTTATCAGAGTAGGTCAAACAAATACCACTGTTTCTTTTTTCCAGCACTCTACAAAAATTCTTGAGTAGCATGTAAACAGGGTCCAACCAATACGGTATTTGCAGTAGAGTACCGTCAGTCATTAAAAGCTAACAAACCTTGCAAAGCAGGAATGCAGCAATAGAAATCCATTGTGCACTAACAATAGGCCCCTGAACCTCCCGGCACCAAAAGCAGACCATTTTACTTTTAAGGCTATTGTCTGCAAAGTCCATGACAAAGCTTTTCCCCTGCAGCTAGACAAAATATTCACTGTAGTGTGCTCATAAAGAAACAGAAGTCTTCTGTCTAAGTTGCAGAGTTAAAGAAACAGCCGCCAGATTTCTGAAACCTGCACATTCCTGGCCTCTTTATTAACTTGCATAAAGATAGGAGGCTCTCATACAAAGCCAGTTTTTTCAAGTACCTGACTTTTAACATACACTACAGAAAAAAAATGAATAACTTCTTTAAGACCAAGTAATTTGCAAGATGTAAAATCAGAAATATATCTAACTCAGGGTTGTCATGCCTGTGGATGAATAAAGACAACAATACTTGCAATTTGGATGAGGTATATACTTTAAACTCAGATTCAATAACGTTTATTGAACAGCCTGTGTGCCAGGAACTATATGCTAGGTGCTTTTACCCGTATTCTCTCATTTAATCAAAGCAAAAACCTGAAGACTCAGATTGTGTTATTATATCCATCTTTCAGGTTAAAAAAAAAGCCAGAGGAAGAAAAGGATTTGTTTGAGGTTTCACCATATGTAATGGGTAGAGCTGAGTCTTGGACTAAGGTTTATTTTTTTCCCTACAAATTCCTAAGTCTCTTGTTGATGACGATAATGATAGCTGCCATTTTGAGGGTTAAGTGAGAAACAGTGTACCAGGTCCTTTACATGTGGTATCTCAAACTTCTCATAATAATCTCCTGAATTAGATATTGGTACGTCTGTTTCACCATTAAGAAACCAAAGCTTTGAGAAATATCGTGACTTGCCCAATATGGAGCTAAGTTCAACTTACTGGATCCCAAAGCCTTTGCTCTTTTTAGTAAACACACATTACTGCATTTCACTTGCAAAACAGCCATGGACAGTCAGAAAAACTATTGTTATTAACTCCAGTGGATGGACGAAGTAAACACTTGAAAGGATAAATTGAATATCCCAGGGTAACATGTACCTATGGGCAGCATGATGAGATTAAAAGCCAAGATTCCTTAAAATTTTCAATATGTTCAGGATGTAGTCCCACTATATGACTTTGAACTTTAGAATTTTGGATGATTTAAGGAAAACCTATGACCATATAGCAGATATATGCATTGAAATGAAAATGTATTCATATGGTGGAAGGACAATTGGGCTATAAGTAAAACAATATGGATTCTCACCAGGACTTTAACACTATCTAGCTCAGGGGGACCAAAAGCATATCTTTTCACCTACTTTACCTCTCTGTCTGAATTACTGTAAAACAAAGAGCTTTAAGCAAATCCATGTTCCATATTCTACAGCTGCTACTGTTTGAGTTTATGTCCACTGGTAGTTCATGAAGAAGTGGTATGAAATGATCTCACAATAATGATCACAATAAATGGACATGTACCAATGACTGAATTTCTCTGAAAATGGTAAAGATCCCACAGAATATAAATGATTAAAACTGTGAAAGATCAAATGGCAAAATCTCAATATTTATAATATATCTGTTCATTAATGTGTGAATATGATTAAAGTGAAATCTGACACAATTATGTAACTGCTACTTCAGTGCTTATGGAGTAAAAGAGATAGTAGTTATCTATTAAATATTCCACTTTCTAAGATGTGATTTAAAAAAAATACATGTAGAATTGTATTTTAAACTGTGAGTATGGTATGTTTCTGGACATACGGTTATTCCCAAATGTTCAAATTCTGGATTAGCCATTATTTTCATGTTAAGATGTGTCATAGTTTTACTTTAAACACTTTAAAGAGTCTCTTGAGATTTACTTCTCCCAAGCATTGGAGTATCATGATTACCATTAAAATTAAAGCTAGAGCTCTCTATATTAAAATAAGCATGACAGATAATAATAGTTATTATTATTTGCATGGCATTTCAGTTTACAGAATGCTGTCAGATACAATAACTTGTCAATGGTGTATATTATCATTTTATCCATTTTGCAGATGAGAAAACTAAGGCTCAGAAAGAAAACCAAGGCCCAGCATTACCTAGCCAGAAAGTAGAACAGATGGAATACAAAACCACAGCCTCTTAATTAGAGAATCTGTCTTTTTAGGGGTAAGATAAATGCATATATATTTTTAAAGAGAAAATAAAATAAATATTAAGAAATAAGCTGTAAGATAAATTAGAGAGAAATGGAAGCTATCCTTGTCAGTCAATCCATTAACAGTAAGATGACTCTAACTGGATTACTTTTGTCTCTTTCTGCCATCAGGACCCTTTTGATATGTTTGCTTGCTTTTCCCTTCTTACCCTTGCCTCTTTTACTCACATATGGTTCTTCACATCAATGCCTATGGCAATCCCCACCAGTGAATGGCCCCCCTAACTGTGCCAGCCATTGTTACAACAGCATCCTGCCTCTTTAGGGCCTGCTCATTCCCTATAACTCTCACTCCTTTTTCCCTTCAGTGCCAAACACCCTTAAGACTGACTCCCTCATCTGGAACAATGAGACTCAACCCAGAGACTCATGCCAACATATTGTAATTCTCCAACAAGTTCCCAGTGCCAAGAATTAAACCACATTCGCTCCAGTGCAGTAGCTTTACACACAAGCTCAGGTTTTTGCTTTGTGTTTATGTAGGTTTTTTTTTTTTTCCTTAATCTCCCTTGAGCTGCAGTGGCAGAGCTCATTGAAAAAATTGAACAAGCAAAAAATATGTATGTATAATATGTGACTTTTTAAACAAAGTCCCAGGAGTTAGGTCATACCAAATCTACCACTGTTTATACTTTAATTTTGTGGCTTAAACTAAGCTGTGTTATTCCTGACATGTGATAGGGTGTACATTTAGGGATGAAAGTTGTCTTTTGGAAGGAACAACAATATGGCTGAACGTCAAAAATATACTAATACCTCCTTCAAAGTCAAGAAGTAAAAGCATATGTCGATTATTCATATCATAGAATCAGCATTTTAAACCTGGAAGGAGCTTTAGATAACATTTAGATAAGCATTCCACAAAACTAATTTACTAAAACATATACTGGACATAAATTTATGTTGGTTGGTTTACTTGTAACCAACATAAATTGCTTGGTTACAAGTAAAACTAAAGCAAACAAATAAAATAAGCATTCCACTGTCATGTAAATCTAATTAACATTAAACAAATTTACATTTCTTTTTTTTACAAGATTTAGATCACTTTATGTGCTAACAGACTGTCAATCTTTAAGTGAGTTATGGATTATATAGTATTACTTAAATATTTGACCAAGGAAACTAGTGTTGGGAGATAACTGTTTTGCTCAGTACAAGTTGGGTAATAAATAGTCTAGATCAAACCCTTCATTTTACAGACTGAAAATCTAAATTAAGGTTAAAACTTGCCTAAGATAATAAATCTAATTAATGACGAAGGCAGCACTTGAAGCCTAACTCCTAGTTTAGTGTTCTTTTCCATATACCACACACCACAATAAGTTCTTTTAATAAAGAGTCAAACTTTTCAAAAATAAAATCTTAGTCCAGTTTTATTCACCTCATCTAGTTTTAGACAATAATTAGATGATGGGTGGTGTGGGTGGTGAACATCTGTTAGAATTAGGTACCGTTAATTCAATAATCTCCCCTTGGAAGCTTTCACTTGAGGCTCCCATGAAAATATAGAATAGTTAGTTATAAATGTTAGTTAGTACATTTGGCTAACTATAGTTTTCTTCAAAAAGCTAATTACAGTCTTGCTATTTAGTTATTCAATTACTGATAATAAGATTATTTTTGAGGGGAAGGTTGGGCTAAATCTGGAAATCATATACCAGTCAGAGTTCAATTCATGTTGACAATAGCTGCATGTCTAGACAACATTTGGGGGCAAATATCAAACAATGCAATGGAAGTAATATTAAAACTTCTACATATCTGGAGAGTATCTGGGCACTGAAGACCAGAAGGCCTTGTAATAGTCTCATTAGCCAAGCACTATAGCTAGTCCGCTACTGGAAATGTCAAGTTCTTCTAGGAAATGTTAAAAAATAACACACACCACAACACACAATAGAAACACATGTGAAATTCCAAAGCATTAGGATTTCAATAAGCCTCATTTTATATGTAATCATCCTGAAGTGAATTAAGCTCTAGAAATACTTTACTTTTAGTAGTGCCAAAACATTTCTTTGTTTCCACTTGAAATTTAATAAGAGCTTAGTTAAGAGAAAAAAAAATTCTTTGGCCTGCTGACTCAAGTTTTGAAATTTTCAATGTGCAACCAGTTTTTGGAATATTGCAATATCTAAATCATTACCCACAGGCTTAAATTTTCTCAACATACAGGCTATAACTGTTAACACACCTGTTCAATTATATCCAATCTTATACCATATTTTAGAAGAATATTTTTTCATTACATGATTAAATATACCATAATCAATATGCTATAACTGCTACATATCAATAAACTTGGGTTTTCTCCTCAAAAGATGGCTCTATATTTCCTACACAAAATATCCATTAAGAGACAGACTTATGAAACTCTCCTAGTTTTATCCACTCCATCACTCAGAAAGCAAGTGCATTTCCTTGCATAGACTAAAACACTCTTTTTTTTCTTGTTTTAAATATTAGATCCCAGAAAAAAATAACGTAAGTAATTTGAGGGCAGCATTTCAAAAAGGAATTGCAAGGAGTTTTTTTCTCATGTACAAAATCTTTGTTTTGCTACTAAATGTAAAAAAAAACTTAATGTCATGCAACATGACTCCATCACTTACTATGACTAATTTTGTGACCTTTGGCAAGTAATTTAACCTCTCTATGCTTCAATTTACTCGTCTATAAAAGGGGATAATAACTATACTTATACTATTGTCAAAAGAATTAAATGAAATAATTTATGTAAAATGCTTAAGACAGTGCTGGGCACACAGTGACATTTAAAAAGGTTGACTAACATTACAACTACAACTTAGTATACAACAACCCAAGGGATCTATGTTAAAATCCAAATGAAAAATATATACATATGCTTCACTCTGCCCATCACTAAAACTACCTAGAAATCAAAAGCTGCATCAAAGGGTAATAGTTCTACCTCTACACATTTTTATGAAAATGATTCATAACCCTTAGCTTCACTGGTTTATCTGTCATTCCTATGAATTTTTCAGTTGGTTCATGTCAATAAAGATGACATTGAAAGAGCTGTAGTAGTAAGAGGGACAAAGACTGTTGTCACTTCCATTAGGTTAACATATGAATTGTCCCAAAACAGCACAGAATTACAAAAATACTCAACTAATCTTTGCCTGAGTTTCTTTTTTGACAGTTGTCTTTCTAAGTTTCCAAGGGTTCTGTTAGGTCCTCAACAATGGCTAAAGCTTTTAAGCCAGTGCTGTTGACAAGTGAAAGGGAACAACAAATAGCTTTGTAGTCTCTTTTCCCAGGGTCACTCAACCAGCGGTAATACTTATTATTTTTATTTATTAGCACTGTAGCCCTGTCCTCTATCATGGCTAACTCACCCCAACCCCCAAGACAGGAAAAGCATTTTAACTTTTAATAAAAATGGGAGAGTGTGGCACTCCTGTGTAAGGCTCTTTCAGTAAAGTGAACACACAGCTAATGAATATTGTCCATCTTTATCCAAATAATTTATGTTGTCAGCAAAGTGTGGGTGGTGAAATGTGTATTAGGTTCTAGCCATTAGTCACAATTAGAGGGGTGAGAGTGGAGAGTAGGAGGAAGCAAAAAGGTTACTAAGGCAAGAGAGGTACAATAGGAAAGCAAAGGCAAATTGACAGAAAATTGGGAGGAAGGTGTTCATGATGGTATCAATTAATAGTCAATTTATAACAGTTAAAATATTTCCAATAAAAGATTCTCAAGACTATTTCATCCAGCGAATAGCCAACTTTCTCAGAGATCAAATGTAATACATCTGTTATTTTCCATATGTTTTATTTGAAATAGTATTTCTCAACTGCATATATGTGAGATAGAAGAAGAAAGAAAAATAGAAGACAAGCCATAAGAACTAAATTATAGCAACTGGTATATGAGAATCAGGAATATTTAAGACAAATGAAGTCTTAATTTCAGAAGACTGAAAATTTCAGAAGAAATTTATAAACAAACAGGAAAAGTTTAAGATAGCTTAACCACATCACAGTTTAGTAAAGACACATAGATCTAAGCATATTATATATACCTACCAATATATTTAAGAAAAGAATTACCTAAATATGTATTTGAATTATAAATGAAGCAATTATCCTACTGTAAGATTGTATTCAGATAACCATCCATTTATTTAGATATCTAGACTATGCTGAAAACAAAAATTAATGATCATATTTGTAGAATTTTGTTGTTTATAATTGGGAAGGTGGGTGGCAGAGATGATAAAGGAAATACAAAAAGTATAGAAATAGAAAACCACTTAACATACATTAGAATGAGAATTCCAATACTTTAAAAATATGACAGAATGTTTTACCACTGGAAGTGAGAATTAAAGCGCATACAGCCTGATGCTAAACCACTACACATCCTGAATCTTCTCTATCACAACATATGTGAAAACAAATCGCAATCTCAGCTTGCCAGATGCCTGAAAAGATATGAACAATAAAAACTGACATGATTCATACGATAAATCAGAAATTGTGATATTCAGGTAGTTGAACAGTTGAGCTGAAAAGCTACTTATAACTCAAATTATATTTTTATGTTCTAATACAGAACATCAGATTTTAAAATTAAGAAAAAATCCTTTGATTTGCTTAAAATCATATATCTAAATTTGCACACAGCCTTCTCAACCAAAGTGGTCCATCTGCCTTAACAACTTGTTATATTTGGTCTCCCATAACCTTTCATGGATTTTGGATTGTGTCATTTTTAGAGTAATTTTAGATGAGAAAATACAATAGTTTTATTTGCAAAATGGCACTTAATGTTCGCAAGCTTAGATATAATCTAATCAACAGTGAAACAAAGTTGTGCAAGGTAAGACTAGCTGTGAACCCCCAATATGCAAAACAGCAAAAAAATCAACATGTAAAAAGCATTTTCATTTAAAAAGGAACAAGTGGAGGAGACCTTCAATATGGCAGAGGAATAAGATGTGGCGATCACCTTCCTCCCCACAAATACATAAGAAATACATCTACATGGGGAACAACTCCTACAGAACACCTACTGAACGCTGGCAGAAGACCTCAGACTTCCCAACAGCCGAGTGGCTGACAGGGTCTTGGTGAGCTGGCCAGGTGTCAGGCCTGTGCCTCTGAGGTAGGAGAGCCGAATTCAGGACATTGGTCCAGCAGAGACCTCCCAGCTCCACGTAATATCAAATGGCAAAAGCTCTCTCAGAGATCTCCATCTCAACGCTAAGACCCAGCTCCAATCAACGACCAGCAAGCTATAGTGCTGAACATCTTATGCCAAACAACTAGCAGGACAGGAACACAACCCCACCCATTAGCAGAGAGGCTGCTTAAAATCATAATAAGGTCACAGACACCCCCAAACACACCAATGGATGCAGTCCTCCCCACCAGAAAGACAAGATCAAGCCTCATCCACCAGAACACAGGCACCCGTCGCTTCCACCAGGAAGCCTACAAAACCCACTGAACCAACCTTAGCCACTGGGGGCAGACACCAAAAACAACAGGAACTAAGAACCTGCAGCCTGTGAAAAGGAGACCCCAAACACAGTAAGTTAAGCAAAATGAGAAGACAGAGAAACACACAGCAGATGAAGGAGCAAGGTAAAAACCCACCAGACCAAACAAATGGAGAGGAAATAGGCAGTCTACCTGAAAAAGAATTCAGAGCAATGATAGTAAAGATGATCCAAAATCTTGGAAATAGAATGGAGAAAATATAAGAAATGTTTAACAAGGACCTAGAAGAACTAAAGAGCAAACAAACAATGATGAACAACACAATAAATGAAATTAAAAATTCTCTAGAAGGAATCAATAGCAGAATAACTGAGGCAGAAGAACGGATAAGTGACCTCGAAGGTAAAATAGTGGAAATAACCACCACAGAGTGGAATAAAGAAAAAAGAATGAAACGAATTGAGGACAGTCTCAGAGACGTCTGGGAAAACATTAAATGCACTAACATTCGAATTACAGGGGTCCCAGAAGAAGAAGAGAAAAAGAAGGGGACTGAGAAAATATTTCAAGAGATTATAGTTGAAAACTTCCCTAATATGGGAAAGGAAATAGTCAGTCAAGTCCAGGAAGTGTAGAGAGTCCCATAGAGGATAAATCCGAGGAGAAACATGCCAAGACACATATTAATCAAACTATCAAAAATTACATGCAAAAGCACGTAATTAAATTACATTAAATTAAAAGCAGCAACGGAAAAACAACAAATAATGTACAAGGGAATCCCCATAAGGTTAACAGCTGATCTTTCAGCAGAAACTCTGCAAGCCAGAAGGGAGTGGCAGGCCACATTTAAAGTGATGAAAGGGAAAAACCTAAAACCAAGATTACTCTACCCAGCAAGGATCTCATTCAGATTTGATGGAGAAATTGAAACCTTTACAGACAAGAAAAAGCTAAGAGAATTCAGCACCACCAAACCAGCTCTACAACAAATGCTAAAGGAACTTCCCTAGGCAGGAAACACAAGAGAAGGAAAAGACCTACAATAACAGAACCAAAACAATTAAGAAAATGGTAATAGAAACATACATATGGATAACTACCTTAAATGTAAATAGATTAAATGCTCCAAGCAAAAGACATAGACAGGCTGAAGGGACACAAAAACAAGACCCATATATATGCTGTTTACAAGAGACCCACTTCAGACCTAGGGACACATACAGACTGAAAGTGAGGGGATGGAAAAAGATATTCCATGCAAATGGAAATCAAAAGAAAGCTGGAGTAGCAATTCTCATATCAGACAAAATAGACTTTAAAATAAAGATTATTACAAGAGACAAAGAAGGACACTACATAATGATCAAGGGATCAATCCAAGAAGAAGAGATAACAATTGTAAATATTTATGCACCCAACATAGGAACACCTCAATACATAAGGCAAATGCTAACAGCCATAAAAGGGGAAATCGACAGTAACACAATCATAGTAGGGGACTTTAATACCCCACTTTCACCAATGGACAGATCATCCAAAATGAAAATAAATAAGGAAACACAAGCTTTAAATGATACATTAAACAAGATGGACTTAATTGATATTTATAAGACATTCCACCCCAAAACAACAGAGTACACTTTCTTCTCAAGTGCTAATGGAACATCCACCAGGATAGAGCATATCTTGGGTCACAAATCAAGCCTTGGTAAATTTAAGAAAATCGAAATCATATCATGTATCTTTTCCGACCACAAAACTATGCGACTAGATATCAATTACAAGAAAAAAATCTGTAAAACATACAAACACACGGAGGCTAAACAATACACTACTAAATAACCAAGAGATCACTGAAGAAATCAAAGAGGAAATCAAAAAATACCTAGAAACAAATGACAATGAAAACACGACAACCCAAAACCTATGGGATGCAGCAAAGGCACTTATAAGAGGGAAGTTTATAGCAATACAATCCTACCTCAAGAAACAAGAAACATCTCAAGTAAACAACCTAACCTTACACCTAAAGCAATTAGAGAAAGAAGAGCAAAAAAAACCCAGACTTAGCAGAAGGAAAGAAATCATGAAGATCAGATCAGAAATAAATGAAAAGGAAATGAAGGAAACGATAGCCAAGATCAATAAAACTAAAAGCTGGTTCTTTGAGAAGATAAACAAAATTGATAAACCATTAGCCAGACTTATAAAGAAAAAAAGGGGGAAGACTCAAATCAATAGAATTAGAAATGAAAGAGTAGAAGTAACAACTGACACTGCAGAAATACAAAGGATCATGAGAGATTACTACAAGCAACTATATGCCAATAAAATGGACAACCTGGAAGAAATGGACAAATTCTTAGAGAAGCACAACCTTCCGAGACTGAATCAGGAAGAAATAGAAAATATGAACAGACCAATCACAAGCACTGAAATTGAGACTGTGATGAAAAATCTTCCAAAAAACAAAAGCCCAGGACCAGATGGCTTCACAGGTGAATTCTATCAAACATTTAGAGAAGAGCTAACACCTATCCTTCTCAAATTCTTCCAAAATATAGCAGAGGGAGGAAGACTCCCAAACTCATTCTACAAGGCCACCATCACGACACCAAAACCAGACAAAGTTGTCACAAAGAAAGAAAACTACAGGCCACTATCACTGATGAACATAGAACAAAAATCCTCAACAAAACACTAGCAAATAGAATCCAACAGCACATTAAAAGGATCATACACCATGATCAAGTGGGGTTTTTCCCAGGAATGCAAGAATTCTTCAATATACACAAATCAATCAAATTGATACGTGATATTAACAAACAAGAATAAAAACCATGTGATCATCTCAATAGATGCAGAAAAAGCATTTGACAAAATTCAGTACCCATTTATGATAAAAACCCTCCAGAAAGAAGGCATAGAGGGAACTTATCTCAACATAATAAAGCCCATATATGACAAACCCACAGCCAACATCCTTCTCAATGGTGAAAAACTGAAACCATTTCCCCTAAGATCAGGGACAAGACAAGGGTGTCCACTCCCACCACTATTATTCAACATAGTTTTGGAAGTTTTAGCCACAGCAATCAGAAAAGATAAAGAAATAAAAGGATGCCAAATCAGAAAAGAAGTAGTAAAGCTGTCACTATTTGCAGATGACATGATACTATACATAGAGAATCTTAAAGATGCCACCAGAAAACTACTAGAGCTAATCAATGAATTTGGTAAAGTAGCAGGATACACAATTAATGCCCAGAAATCTCTTGCATTCCTATACACTAATGATGAAAAATCTTAAGGAGAAATTAAGGAAACACTCCCATTTACCACTGCCACAAAAAAATAAAATACCTAGGAATACACCTACTAAGGAGACAAAAGACCTGTATGCAGAAAACTATAAGACACTGATGAAAGAAATTAAAGATGATATAAACAGATGGAGAGATATACCATGTTCTTGGATTGGAGGAATCAACTTTGTGAAAATGACTATACTACCCAAAGCAATCTACAGATTCAATGCAATCCCTATCAAGCTACCAATGGCATTTTTCACAGAACTAGAACAAAAAATTTCACAATTTGTATGGAAACACAAAAGACCCTGAATAGCCAAAGCAATTTGGGGAAAGAAAAACAGAGTTGGAGGAATCAGGCTCCCTGACTTCAGATTATACTACAAAGCTACAGTAATCAAGACAGTATGGTACTGGCACAAAAACAGAAATATAGATCAATGGAACAGGACAGAAAGCCCAGAGATAAACCCACACACATATGGTCACCTTATTTTTGATAAAGGAGGCAAGAATATACAATGGAGAAATGACAGTTTCTTCAATAAGTGGAGCTGGGAAAACTGGACAGCTACATGTAAGAGAATGAAATTAGAACACTCCCTAACACCATACACAAAAATTAACTCAAAATGGATTAAAGACCTAAATGTAAGGCCAGGCACTGCACAACTCTTAGAGGAAAACATAGGCAGTACACTCTATGACATAAATCACAGCAAGATCCTTTTTGACCCACCTCCTAGAGAAATGGAAATAAAAACAAAAATAAACAAATGGGACCTAATGAAACTTAAAAGCTTTTGCACAGCAAAGGAAATCATAAACAAGACCAAAAGATAACCCTCAGAATGGGAGAAAATATTTGCAAATGAAGCAAGTGACAGAGGACTAATCGCCAAAATTTACAAGCAGCTCATGCAGCTCAATATCAAATAAACAAAGCACCCGATCCAAAAATGGGCAGAAGACCTAAATAGACATTTCTCCAAAGAAGATATACAGATTGCCAACAAACACATGAAAGGATGCTCAACATCACTAATCACTAGAGAAGTGCAAATCAAAACTACAATGAAGTATCACCTCACACCAGTCAGAATGGCCATCATCAAAAAATCTACAAACTGTAAATGTTGGAGAGGGTGTGGAGAACAGGGAACCCTCTTGCACTGTTGGTGGCAATGTAAATTTGTACAGCCACTATGGTGAACAGTATGGAGGTTCCTTAAAAAACTAAAAATAGAACTACCATACGACCCAGCAATCTCACTACTGGGCATATACCCTGAGAAAACCATAATTCAAAAAGAGTCATGTACCACAATGTTCATTGCAGCTCTATTTACAATAGCCAGGACATGGAAGCAACCTAAGTGTCCATCGACAGATGAAAGGATAAAGATGATGTGGCACATATATACAATGGAATATTACACAGCCATAAAAAGAAACAAAATTGAGTTATTTGTAGTGAGGTGGATGGACTTAGAGTCTGTCATACAGAGTGAAGTAAGTCAGAAAGTGAAAAACAAATACCATATGCTAACACATATATATGGAATCTAAAAAAAAAAGAAAAGGTTCTGAAGAATCTAGGGGCAGGACAGGAATAAAGACGCAGACATAGAGAATGGACTTGAGGACACGGGAAGGGGGAAGGGTAAGCTGGGACGAAGTGAGAGAGTGGCATGGACATATATACGCTACCAAATGTAAAACAGATAGCTAGTGGGAAGCAGCTGCATAGCACAGGGAGATCAGCTCAGTGCTTTGTGACCACCTAGAGGGGTGGGATAGGGAGTGTGGAAGGGAGACATAGAAGGAGGAGATATGGGGATATATGTATATGTACAGGTGATTCACTTTGTTATAAAGCAGAAACTAACACAACATTGTAAAGCAAATATACTCCAATAAAGATGTTAAAAAAAAAAAAAGAAGGAACAAGTGAAAGAAGATAAAAAGGAAGCAAAGAAAAAATCTGGAAAAATAGCAAAAGAGAAAAGCATAGTTTTGCTTTCATTTTTCTTATATTACCAGAAACTTAACCATTCTTAATGTTAAAGGCACTGGGTATAAAGGTAGTTATGTACAGTCTGCTTGTATATTCTTTTAATTTCTGAATTAAATGAATGTACAAAACTATTCTCTTTGCTTTTAGTGCACATAATGTACTGAGTTAGCAGACTACTTTTAAAAATATATGTCATAGGGGACTTCCCTGGTGGCACAGTGGTTAAGAATCCGCCTGCCAATGCAGGGGACACGGGTTCGAGCCCTGGTCCGGGAAGATCTCACATGTCGCAGAGCAACTCCGCCTGTGCACCATGACTACTGAAGCCCGTGCACCACAACTACTGAAGCCCGTGTGCCTAGAGCCCGTGCTCCGCAACAAAGAGTAGCCCCCGCTTGCCACAACTAGAGAAAGCCTGCGCGCAGCAACGAAGACCAAAAATAAATAAACACAGCCAAAAATAAATAAGTAAATTTATTAAAAATATATGTCATATGCGGATATTTACATTTTCTTTATTTTGCAAAATTCACACACACGAGGGCACACACACACAAGATCAGGAGGCCTCATACTCTATCCATTTACTCAATCTTTTATCTAGCAGTTATCGATTAAGCCACAACTGTGGCCCTGTGAGAGTAACTAAGACATGGTCTCTGAATTTCAAGAAACTCACCGACTCCTGTAATACACCATACACTGTTAGATGTATAGAGTAACAGTGATCAGACACTAAACCTTTGACTCAGATTGCTGGAGTGTCACTGAGTTGCTCTCCTATTGTTTCATTTATTGAAGTAAATGTAAATAGAACAATGTCTTACTTGAATCATTATATTAATGAATAGTAAATAAACGTGCTAATAGATTTTTTTCCAAATGTTACTATCGTAGCATTGCCATAAAGAGTTCTAAAATAGTCTTCTGTTTATCAATTGAACCTGCTGTAAAAAATTCTACTGGCAATAATTTCCCGAAATGGGGTCAATTTGTCATCTTTTCTATAATTAGGAAAATAATACGAATTAAATCATGCTAGCAATACAAAGGTTAATTAAAAGGTAACTATATAAGAATAGTAGAATGGCTTAATTCAACAAATAGTGTGTACTATGTATTTTTCCAGGTATGGGGGATATTAACAAGAGGAAAACAAAAGTGGACCCTATTCACCTAGAGTCCTTAGTCATGGGGAAGCTTCTTTAAAATGCAACTCCAGGGCCACTGGAGAGTCTGGTTCTTAATGTCTTCCTGAGTCGCAGGAATCTGTACTTTTCCAAGACCTGAGGTAATTTTTTGATGAGTAAACATTCATCAGGGTATAAAAATATGTATAAAAACATTCTATTAAATCGTCAGAAACTTGAAAATTTTTTTCAAGTGAATAAGACTTGAAGTAGAATCTATTAAATTCTTCTTGGAAAGGTAAAAGAATTTTTCTAACACCAAAATGTCATTTGAGTGACAATTTAAACATTATCAACTAAAAACATTCAAATATATTCCAATACTTTTCTATTTCACAGCTCAATGAAATGTAGCATTTCAAATGAAAAACAAACCTACAGTAAAATGCAATAATGAACTACCAGGAACTGATATATATTTCACTTATTAAAAATGGGGAAAATGAAGAATTATTACTGAAGTATTGTGAACAAAATTTTTGTTTAAAAATCTTTAATAAAGGACCATGAATCATGTGACTACATGTTAGAAATACATATCTCTTCTTCCATGTAATATAATACACACATAATATAAGAGAGATACATATGTCTATGTAAGTGGCAAAGAGAAAAGGGAAACTCCTGAGGTGTCAGCCAAATGACAAGGGCAACCTCCTGTGGTTGAGAACTGAGGGGGTAGGTTCAGAGAAGAACAGTGGAATAATGTTACAAGTAATTTGGTAAATGAGAGAAGGATGAATGGGATAATATTATTAATTTAAAAAAATGGCAGGACAACAAATCACAAATCCTGGAAAGGGTGTTATGGCAGAAAATAAAATAATCTATACCTTGAATATAATTAACATGGATTTCTATAGCATAGCAGCATTTTGCCTGCTTAGTCTTTCTATTAATATATTCTTAAAAAGATCAATCAGTAACATCCATAGATCATGTCTTAAATCTAATAATTGAGAGAAAAACACTGACACATAAACTTTTGAAAGAATAATGAAATATACAGGGAGAGAGAGAAGAGTAGGAAAGAGAGAGCCGTTGAACAGCCCTCCTTCTCCTGTGCTTAGCTATCCAGAGGTCATCACTGAACTTCACTCTCACATCTGTAATAATGATAGAAATGCATGTCACCTAAATCTTTCTCTTTCACATACACATACAATTAGTAAAATTAATACACAATATTTACCTATAATTTGAACTCACTTATCTCATTAGAAATGTATCTGAGGAGAAAAAGTGGGTGGGGGGTGGAAAGGGCTCAAGGGATGTCCACCATACTATGACGTGTATCCCATGCTTTCCTAACGAGTTACGGATATAAAAGAATGAAATAAAAAAAGATAAGGAAAAGCTTATTTAAAACAGCCTAGAGATTTTGGTGAAGTACAATGAAACATCAGCAGTTAAAAAACTAAGATGTAGGTCAGAAT
This sequence comes from Balaenoptera physalus, assembly GCF_965194825.1. NCBI lineage: Eukaryota > Metazoa > Chordata > Mammalia > Artiodactyla > Balaenopteridae > Balaenoptera > Balaenoptera physalus. The sequence continues at coordinate 88,913,675 of NC_138892.1, read as the reverse complement.
TTTATCACAAAAGGATGGATGAATCCAATAAAATGACAGACCACCCAATTTTCTGACCTGGGGGTCAGAGAGCAAGCTTTTATAAACTTGGGAATGGTCTTTCAAAAGCCACAAAGGTCTGTGTTCCACATGTCAGAAATTTGAAAGTGTTTATACCTCTGAGAGTTTTCCCTGAGGGAATTGAAACCCCCCAGGAACCTGCGATCTCAGTTCTCACAAAAAGGTGCAGAGGATGTTTAAGCCCCACAGGGTCTCTGTTGTTGGACATTAGATCTTCTATCCAAAGGGAACACTGGGATGAATAGTGAAGAAGGTTTCAAAAAGGCTTCACTGCCCTCAACTCTTTGGAAAAATCTAGTAATTATTCTAGGAAGATGATTCAGATAAAACATTGTTAAAATTATGCTAAATTAGAGACACATATTTAACCCTCAAAAATTAATGTGCTCCAATAATAGGAATTGAGATCTTCAGTTAAATTACAAGCATTCCAAGTAAGTCATTCCAAGAGTGGTAGCTGCCTACAATCTTATTTGCAGAAAGCAAATAGTTTATTGCAAGAAATTTGATAAACTAAAATTTTAAGTCACTGAAATAAATTTGTAAGCATCGAAATGGATCTTCATTACTCGACAGGGGTGCATTATCTACTTTCTACTTTCATAAACATAAAAATATGTTTATGAAATTAAAAATAAAGTGTTCTTTTTCTAAAGAGAGAAAGAAAAAACATCATTGTTCCACGGCAGCTACCAAAGAACAAGAGAGAAATTTCTTTGTTTAATTAGAGGATTACATTATTTACAAGAATATTTTCAAAATGTATGAAGTATATTAAAGTAGATACATAATCTAACAGGCTTTCCTATTATACAGTAGGTGTCAATTTATTATTTTAGTCCATAGTTCTATATGTAAAACCTGGCTTATTTATTTCTCTCTCTTTTCTTCTCAGCAAATTGTTCAGCTTAGAAGCGCAGCACCCTCAAAATTATAAAGCAACAAAAAGCCAAATCTCAAAACACGTGACGAGTTATGTGCCAAACGAAGCTGTATAAAAACTAAAAACCAACACCTTTAAAAAATACTTGATTTGAGTTTAATTGAAACTCTTGTTTTCATACATATTTCAGCCTTTCTGTTTTTGTTATGACACATAAAGTGCCTAAAAAATAATGATCAGTGAGATTTCACAGCATGGGGGGGAAAATAATAGGAAAAAAAAAGTTTATTCCACACTATTTGAATTCATTTAGGTAGTTCTCTATGGGGCTACTACCAAATCCTTTAAGCCCACCAGCCTCTTACCTACATTAAATTAATGAGGCATCTCAAGCATTCATCCTTCACCAGCAGCTCTAGGCTCTCCAGTTGGACACCTACAATTTACTAAATTACAAACAGTGACCTAGGGGAGACATCTGTTTGTTATATACAATATTGTATTATGATATAAACTAGAAAAATATTTGGAAGATTAAGATGATAAGATATATGTTGAATTGTATTTTCTGGGGTTAATAGGGGCCAGTCTACAATTCTGTGATCTTCTCTTTGCCAACACAAGTTTCTATTTTCCCATCAGGAAGTAAAGGTCTCCACAGATTAACATTATGAAATACAATACTTATGAACAATCCAATGTTAAGAGGTCTGTGTTATGCCATGATACTCACTACCTCCATACAATACTTTTATTAAGCCACAAATACATTAAGCTTGATTATAATCAATTTTTTTTTTTTTATAATACCACCTTCTTACTAATGCTCATAACACTTGGCTCCCAGGGATGTACTTATAATGAGATGGCCGGGTGTATTTTCCATTAAAGGCCTCTGTTGGAGTTTCTATAGAGCTTTTTCTCATATATTTCAAGTTAAATGCTCCCTCTATTTTTATGTTTGCTTCACAATAGCCAGTCCCTTTTCAATGATTAATTTTCTATTCAAAAATAATTTGCTTCTTTTTCCTTTGTCCTGTCACGGTTTCAGAACAACCTCTTTCTTTTTCCCTTGTCCACTGCAGAAACTCACCTCTGACGGGCCCCCCCCCAGACCACTACCTCCTAGTCTCCAAATTCTTTTTAGTGACACACCGTCCAAAATATTTAGACGCTCCCCCCAGCAGGGGGCTACTCAATTAACAAAAACAAAGCCCTGAATGATCAAGGCTATAACTGAGCCAAGAAGTACTGTAGCCATTTATATTATATGACCTCAGCAGTCTCTTGATTGAATTGCAACCCTGCATTAAATCAAACACTATGTGTTATGTGTGTGATTTTCTAAATGCTGGGTGTGTGAGGTGGAAACAGGAGGGTGAGGGGGGGTGGCAAAGAGATTATAAATACTCTCAGAAAAAAATTCTCAATTCTGAATGTATTTGGTTTTTCTTTCTTAATGTGCTCTTTACTTTGTTTTGGAACTTAGACACATTTTGTAAAATCCTCTGAACTGGTATTCCGAGGCATGTTTAAACAACAGAAATAATGGAAGCATAATTGATTGCAGCTGGGAACTGTCACCCTATCACTAAGCAGCACCTAACTGGCAAATACTACAAGCTTGTTACATATTCCTTTATGAATTGGGCACTGTGAGAAGACTGGGCATTCTTTATACCACACACTCAAAATCTTTACTGATTTATTTCTCAAATTTTACTAGACTAGAAACAGTAAGTGGTTAGTCTGTTGGCCTCTTTCCAGTGTGTTTGGGCAGAGAAGGTGGGGTGCTTGTTTCCTAAAGTTAAATACATAACAGGTTTATAAACATGCTATATATCTTTCAGTCATGGAGGAGATATTCAGTAAAAACAATCTTCTTAGTACCTGCATGTTCACAGGATAAAGGAGGAAAAATAAAAATATCTTATTTAGAAACCCATTTTTGTGAATCAAATTACTATAAAATTTTCCATACATATCATATTCTAATCAGAGACTACCAAGGTTCAATTCTTATCTAGAAGCAGGCTTTTACATCCCTCTTTAAGTTTATTTCCTTAACTCAGACTTTCCCCAAAAAGGAACGAAAAAAAAAAAAGAAAAAGAAAAAGAAAGAAAGGAAAACTAATAACTCCACATTAACTTGCTAAGAGAAAAGCTACAGTAAGTCCCTTTTCCTATTTTCTTATATTTGTGTAGCTGTTAGACATTTTGCAAAGGAGGGGAGTACCAGCCAGCCTTTCACAACAAAAGACCCACTGTCACTGAGCCAGTCCCAGACATGGTGGAAACCAGCCCACAGGAAAAGGCCTGGCTCCAATGTTAGGCCCCGGCCGAGTACAGTCACTATATTCACTCAAATTGGCAACAGGTCTCAGTGTTCCTGGCTTTGAGCTGTGAACAAGGGTCGGGATTGAATAACCAATTATACAACCGCTGACTGAGTTTATCCAAGGTTTGCAAACTGCTATAATAGCCCAGTATTCAACCAACTGTTTTATCCTTTTCCAGATATAGTGTCATATCTCCCCTTGTGCTCCATTTACATGTCACTTTATTACATACATCCATTAAAAAGGTTAATACCGTGTCACACTCAATGCCTAAATGTTGCCATACAGGAGTTCCGCTGCTCTCCGGGGCATTTCATATAGACACCTTTTTCTGTCTTTCACTTTCTCTCTGCAAGCTAAACCAAGTTTCTGTCAAGACTACAGAACAGTGGATGAAAGAACAGTAGCCAAATGTCAACAGTTTCAAAAATACTCCTTACACTAATAGGCTGTTTTAACCCACCTTGGTATATTAAAAATGTGAAAATTCTGAACTTTGGCAGTTGAGACTAGCACCCAAATCTGAGGTGCACATATAAATTTATCCAAATGTGTGCCTCGCCCTTTGCCAAAATGGACATCTCTCTCAAAGTTCAAGAAGAGCGACAATTTTTTTCTAGCATATTTGCATGCCTGCCTTTATACAAAGTGGTTGCAATGGAAATAAAAAATAGAAATAGAATTGCAAGTACTTTCCCTAAATATCTACAAACCTGAAATCCTTGAATGAGTATCTTCCAACTCAACAAACAGAATGAAAGAAATAGTAGAAATATCAAGTAGTTGGGAAGGAGTTGGCATTTTTTTTTTTTTTGATGCCTCGATCTTTTTAGCCTTTTATTTTTACACTATGCTTGGTGTAAATTGGTGTTTTACACAGTGTAACCTTATCTCTTCACTGAGGTTTTTTATCTTTAAAATCAACAATACAGATTCCTTCTAGAAATAAGTGATATTCATTGGATTATATAAAAAAACACATCAACATGTAATAACAAAACTGGTTAAAAACAAGAATTACTGATATTATGCAAAATCTTTTACATCTTCAAATATTTTGAGATCTTTAAAAATATGAGAAAAAGTTCCCTCTCACCCCACAATGAAAACTTTTTATATAATCACATGTTGTAATGATAATAACTAAGCAACTACTCACAACTACTAATTGAGAGCTTAACTGGTGTTAATTTTTAAATGCTTCACATATGATTCTTTTTAATTCTTGCAAAATCCTATTTGTAGCTATTAAGAGCTGGAACTTTATAGCCAGAGTCTTCTTCCTTCATTTACAAGTTTAGACATCTTGTAAAATTACTTAACCTTCTGTTTCTCAGGATCTGTAAAATAAGTATAAATCTAATACACCTACCATATGGGGCTACTGAAGGCATTAAATGACTTTCTCTAAGTGTCTCAATACAGTATTTTTAGGTGATTTTCATCATTGCTCTCCTTCTCCCCCCCTCCCCGCCCATCATCATCTCCATTTTTATAAGTAATTTACTGCTCAAATAACCAAATCTCAAGCAGCTCAGTGAGTGACAAAGCTCATAACAACATTTTGCATCTTAAAGCAAATCAGTATCTGCAAGAATTTTACATGTTTGAGTGGCTTATTAATAATAACATTGATCTTCATTTATAGACCATCTTCTATGTTTAGCTATTTGCAAAGCAAAAGTAGCAGGAAGACTATTCTCATAAAGAGGTCTAATCTTATTTTTGCAACTCATGAGTGTGATATAAATACCCAACATTCTGAATTCTACCACGGGCCTTCTTTAAATCATTATTAATCCTAGCTAAAAGTTTTAAGCATGACTATTTTGGTTATTTTAGGTCTACAAGCATAAATATTTCTAACTTCTTGACCTTCACCTGTGACTAGAAATAATTTGATCACCAAATCCAGTGGTGGTGTGGAAAGGAGGAACAGATCTATTCAGAAAAGCAAAACTGTAAAGACTCTGTGCAACCCTTTCACTGTTACCAGGACATTCACTAAGTTAGAACTTGTTGCTGATCTCTGAAAAAGGAAAAAAAACAACTTGAGTTTCTACATTTTGGCAGGTTTTAGAGATACAAAGATGCCAGCCATGAAAGCCAACAAAAAACCTTAATATCATTATAAAACATTAAAATGTTAATACGAATCAAGCTGAATAAGGCTAACATTTGCAGGTAGCTGAAAAAATCAGTTTAATTACTTTATCAAAGGTAATGCAGTAGAGGGAGAAGAAAACTCTGGAGTCAGAACTAGGTTTGAGTCTTGTTTCTGTTCCTCACTAACAAGTGGTTTCAGGCAAGGCATTTAACTAGTTTCAGTTTGCTCATTTTTAAAAGTGAAATTGGGATGCCTGCTTGCCTTACAGGGAGAAGCGAGAGACACTACTACAGTGTCTAGCATGCATTAAGTGCTTAATAGAGGATGGCTGCTATCAGCATCTCCCTGATCCTCATCAACATCATCATGGTACCCTTTTACTGCCACTGTGAATATACCTGTAAGTGTAGTAATTTCCTTGTTAAGCAGCATTCTAGAACTACTGACTCCAAGCAGTAATTTGTGTGTTTAAATGTATACTTTCTAAAGCAAACTGATGCCCTATAACTGGACAACGGTAAGGAAGAGGGCAAAAAAAGAAACTCCAGTCCTTTACATATTTTGGCTATAATTACAAATGGCCAGGATTGGCCAGAATATTTATCTAATGACTTTCAAAGTTTGCAATAATATGAAAGACTGGCATTGAAAAATAATATTTATATTTTTCCTTTCTTTTCTCCAAAAATGTAAAAAATTATGGCAAATTATTAATATTTTGATTACTATTACACCCTGATAGTATCGGCATGGTGAAGAGAGAAAGTAAAGGCAGATGAGAAAGTCTTCACATTATATCACCCTAAGGAAAAGAGCCGTTGTGCATTGAGAAGTCCTCTATTCTTACAATGAGTTTTGTTCTTTACGTCATTTTCTCAGAAGAAAAAAAAAAATAATGCTGGCATATTATATCAGCCAACTTCAGAAAATCTGAAGAAAGTAATATTATACAATCTACACAGGTAAGTATTTAATTATTAAAAATATGTTTCTGGGATACATCTTTAATCTGAATACATGACTTTATAGCAAGATTTCCCCCAGCGATGCTCTTCTAAAATATGCAAAATGCAGCTACCTATCTCTTTTTGCGTATATGCAAAACAGAATTCACCTTATAACAGACTCTGCATTTGTAATAGCTAGGACAAACTTACATAACTTAACAAATGATAACAATTACATGAACAAAGTGACAACTTTGAAACCCCAAATCAGTTAAACAAACACTGTAAGTATCATGAATGTCCTGCATTTTGGAGCCGTATTAGGCGTTGCTCCCTCTTCTCTATTTTGGTTATCACAACAATGAAATCATTAATATTTATTGACTGTTTAATATGTACCATACAGGCAGTTTATGCAATTATCTCATTTAATTATTAAAACATCTTAAGAGGTAGGTACTAATATCATTATCTGTTTTACAGAGGAAACTGAGGCTTGGAAAAGTTAAGTCATTTCTTAAGGACACACACCTAGTGAGGAATTCAAACTCCTATCTGCTGGATTTCAAAGTTTGCTCTCTTAACCAGTAACCATGTAGACTCACCCAGCCTGCTAACGATAACAATAGGTGACATATTGGAAATAGAATTGAGTGCATACAATATAATACCACTCGGAGCGCCTGGTGGTGATGATTTCTGAATTCTCAAGGGTAACCCTGATTATTTTAGGGATCAGAATAACATCCAAACCTCTCACCAAGGCCTATAAACTTTAGCTTCCATTTATTTCCCCAGAGGCATTTTCTACTACCCTTCCCATCATGCATTAGCCACCATGGCCATCTTTATACTTCAACTAGCCAAGTTCACCCTCACTCACGTGTGGTTCCACTGCCTGTTCACTATTTTTTGGACACTCTTCTCCAAAAACTTCACATGACTGACTCTTTCTTTTATTTGCATCTTAACTCATGTTTCACCTTTTCAGAAAGGCCTTCTCTGACATACCATCTAAAGCAATATAGCCCTATTATTACTTCCATTCAATTTCTACCCCGTTTCCTTTATTTTTTTATAGCACTTATCTCTAATGGAAATCATCTTATTCACTCTTCCTTTCCAATAAAATATAAACTGTAGGAGAACAGGGGACTTATCTCTCGTGTTCACTATGTACTTCTATTTCCTAAACTGAAGCCTGGCATATATCAGACACACATGAAAATATTTGTTGAATGAATAAATGAGTACAGGAATTTCTGCCAAATTCTTGGAGATCCTCTTTGCTTTAACATGACTCAAGGTTATGTATGATTTGGAAGTCATTCCTCCTGTGGGAAGATTGTTCTTCAAGTTACCCATAATTAGGGCATAAAATGATAAATATGCATTATCCAAGTTTCTTAATTATCTCCCATAGATGCTATACATCAAAAGAGTTATACTGTGGATATAGGCAGGGCTATATTTATTAGCTCTAATTAAATACATTAAGTGATAACATAATCAGAAAACCATAGGTTATAGGAAACTAATAGTCATATAATTTCCTTGTCCTTTAAACGATTCTGGGCTCACATTTTTCCTCATTTTGGACAAGTTTAAGCTCTCGTTGAATGCATCAGTTATGTCAGAGAGATATAACCAGTAGCAATAACATCTGCTTCTATACCCAAATTTCTGTATATATGTACATATACTTGCAAATACATAACTTCTTACTGCACATGCATTTAACTTATATCTACGTGTGTGTTCTCTGAAGGATTTATAAAACTGTGACAATTAGTTGGGTAAATTGAGCAAAAACTCCCTTTCGTTCCTTTACTATGGAGTCACATTATATAAATATTTAATTCATCTAAATTCAACTATATTCATTTATAAAATAAATTAAAAGAATAGTAAGTTTAAAAAATAACAATTTAGGTAGGGCAGATGATTCTGTTTGTCACTGCTGTCAATAAACTGCACTGAGAGAGCTGACCCATGACACATGATTTGAGACTTCTGTTCCCTCAATTGGGCTCAGGTCCTGTTTGCCTCTCCAAGTCTGAGCATCTCCTTCTGCCAAAAGTGGGTTTCATGTTTAAAGGCACAAACTTTTCATTCAGTACAAAACTCAAGTCAACAACTTCACTTGAGGCTCAACCAAAGAAACAGCAACATGCTACAGTGGTCTGGTGGACTGACCACATGATAATGGTGGGATAGTCTCCACTGTGGCAAGTTCCGAGGTATTTCCAAGTGTAATTCTGTCCTTCCCACTGACTTTAGAATCTAAACCCAGTTTAAATGTGACTCTACTATATTGATTTCAAATAAAAGATCAATTACATATTGAACCTCTACTTTACTATGTACATATAGGTAAGAAAAAATTATATTTTTCCACTTGTTTTTGTTTTTCTAAAAAAATGAGGGGCATAATATCACATATCTTTATAATCTCTTCAAAAATTGACATGAGTTAAGAATTGAGAGTAGAAATGCCTGCTGTTCATTAACTAACTTATATAAAAAATATTTATTTTATGGCCACTGTGTGCCAGTCACTATGCTATGTACTGTGGATACTAAGATGAAAGATATATTCCCCATCCTAAAAACACTTACGAGTTAGACATGTACATTACCACTGTACCAGGAGCAGTGACAGAAGAATGAATGCTCAGGATGTTACGGGACACAGAATGAGGCTGTCCAGCTCAGGGAAGGAAGGACATTAATGCAAGAAGGTCTACAAAGGAAAACTAGGTTATCTGAGCTACGTTTTGAGAGCTAAGAGGAGTTTTTCATGTGACTGAAGAGGACAATATCACCCAGGAAAGGGAAGCAATATGGAAAAGGGGATGGTAACAAGAGAGAGCTCAGCATGTTCAAGAAACCAAAAGAAGTGTGATATGTTTAGGGCATAAGATGGATATCAGAAAGTGGAGAGAGGTAAAACTAGATAGGCAGAGAGAAGTCAGACCATAAAGAATCATGAATACCGTAACAGAGAGATATCAAGGCTTTGAATTTAAGCAGGGAATTGACATAATCAGATTGATAAATTCCCCTTCTTTAGAAGGAAGGGCTGGGAAAACCAAATTGCATGGTAAGGTCCTGTGCAGTGATCTTGTATTGGAAGCTCTGTTACCCAGAGTTGTAGCTGTGTAGAGAAAGAGAGTGGGTAGGGAAGGGGGGCGGGGGGGAGAGAGAAAGAGAGAGAGAGAGAGAGAGAGAGAGAGATCATGTCTTTTCCATAAGAGAGTGGTTAGGCTCAAGGCCAAAAACAGTATGTCTAAATGGTTTGTGAAAGCAGAAAGAGCCTGAAGTGGGTGTCTGAAACCGGGGTACTGGGAGTGAAACCCCCCAAAAGATAAATGAGAACAAAGTATCTCAGATCAAAATGGTCAAATGAAAGTACAATCTAAGTTAATGTAAGAAATATAAGATTTGTGAGTCATTTTACCTGATAGGAAAATAACTACTAGTGAAATCATTCCAAGTTATGACCAATGTGTGGCTTTATTGCTTCCAGCATAAAACAGTTTTACAGTAAAACTTTTCCATAGTGAAGTCTAATGTTTAACTCATGTGCCCCAAATATAAAATGACGATTTTCATAAATTATCATTTAACAATACTACCACCTCACAGGGGTCTTAACAATGCTATTTTGAAAAATGCTGATTTTTTTTTTCCCTCATCACACTACAGCCACAAGAGCAAGTTCAGGAGTAATCATCGCAAAAAGGAGGGATTACACTCATTACAAAATCATCTGAATCCAACAAAATCACTTGACTTTACTTCTGCTGAATGGTCTAACTTAGAACCTTCCAAAACTTTTGATACTTGCTACCTAGAGTGTGCCTACATTCAAATGACAAAAATAAACGAACAAGTAGCAAGTGAATTTTAATAAATATTAGACATAAATTCAGAAATAAACAATCATGCTTATTTTGACCGTTTTTAAATTAAATTCTTGGACTAGTACAAAGATACCTGTGATTTTATGTGATTTTAATACGCATACCTATAATACAGTCATATTCTCTGCTAAAACTATTTCTAGTCCTTATGATGAAATTAATTTTTTCTGGGTTTGAAGCAAAGTGCATTATGAGTAAGAAATACTGGCCTAAAATTAATTGCATGGGGACTTCTTGTTATTTCAGTTTTCTGGCAATTTTTGATCTCAAATACAGAGCTTTGGGAAATTTCCCAGAAGCTTTCCTTGTCTCTTTAATATATGATCATATATATACACAAAGATAATATGTACATGCACACACAGATATAAACATATGTGTACGTATGTATATATGTCCATATATAATGGTAAATAACTAAATATCACAAAATGTTGTTTTAATTAGATAAAAGTTCTGTGTGTGTGTGTGTGTGTGTGTGTGTGTGTGTGTGTGTGTGTGTGTGTTCTAGTCTAAAGGATAATGTTCAATACAGACCATTAATAGGTATCACGATAATCCAAGCACTTTTCACCAAATCAATGTTTGTTTATAATCTCTTAACAAAACTTTAAAGTATTTATTGCTGATAAAGATTGATACTGTCATATTAGAATTGCCTGAAAAATTTGGATACTGTATATTTTATATAGTAAGTAGCCGCACCTAAAAATTACATTATTCAGTTAAAATCTGGTTAATAGCTTTGTGTCAGCAGAATTAGCAGAGTCATTTTTTCTTAATTTTGAAAGTGAATTTTGATTTTTCTTATTAAAAGACTACAGATTGTCATTTAAAAACCCCTAATAAGTCAAAAAAGTAAGTTACATGTTCAACACTTTGTTGGGTATTTTGTACATTAAAAAAAGATTTTAAGAGACTGGTCTCTGCTTTTTTTTTTAATAAGGATCTTATAGCCAGAGGAAAAAAAAATTAAGAATGCTGATATATGTAAAGCACAAGGAAACAATAAATACTAACCAGGTGATCCTGATTTTGAGTGTAATAAAGAAAATAGAAAAAAATATATCAGAGCTAAAGTTAGTCAAAACCTCTTGAATGAGGCAGAATTTATTTTAAATCAGCAGAGGAGATTAGAACAAGAGAACAAAAGCAGGGGATAAAACAAGCAAGCATACAAAATAAGCGGGGAAGTTCTACTTGGCATTACTGGTAGGTGTTTGAAGCATACTGAGCAATTGATTTGATCAGATTTGGGAGGCCTTGGGAAGGTGGTAAGAGTTTGCATTTGATGGACTGAACAGTATACAGCCATAGAAGTGCTTTAAACAGGACTGTAAAATAAGAAAAGTGGTGTTTTAAAACTTGAGTCCAGCATGTTAAGATAGCGTATCTCAGTAAGGAGTAGGAGAGTGGCAAGGAAATAAAAGCCTCTATTCTAAACCTAAACATGGGGAGACCTAGGGTTGGGTGTGCAGGGCGAAGAAGTAATTTCTGAAAGGGAGGGAAGAGTCAGGGGAGAACGGTGGCACTGCCCTCTGAAACAGGAGGGCTCGTTCTGTGATTACTAACCATTTTATTCCATTTACTGATTTTGCCAGTCACGTTCCCCTGGTGATTCCCTTGCCTCATCCCAGAGTTTAAATGTTCTATGAAGACTGAGATAACAGTGCCCATATTTGGGATAGAGGGCAAGGCACCAAAGGTAAGATTTCTTACCTAAGGAAGAAAAAGGAGCTCAACTTTTCTGTTCTTGCTTTCTTTCCTGCTTTTAGTGGAAATCTCTCCTGTTGCTTTGGAGGATTTAAAAAAAAAAAAAAAAAATCTCTCATCTCTGCTCTGGCCAACTAACCACGAGGCTAATAGCTGCCTCCTTTCTAATCTATGTGCTAGGATACTGCTAACAGATGACTGTTACTAATAGATAAATGCAAAAAAACATGGAAGTAAAGAAAACATGCAAGCACACAAGGTCTGATTGTTAAAAACAGCTGTGACTGCCTTTTTCTAACAAAATAAAACGGAAAACAAAACAGTTTAATTTTATTATCCACTATTCTGTTGCATTTAAAGTAACTCAAAAATTACTTTTAAATGATTAAAAATAAGAGAAGGGAGATGATTTCAGGTAGACTATTAAAAATGAAGAAATATATCAGCCAAAAAATACTGGACACAAAGTAAAACTTAAAATATAACTAAATATGTTTTATTTCCTCTCTCTTCTCTCTCTCCCTCTCGCGCTCTCTCCCTCTTGCTCTCTCTCTCTCTCTGTGTGTGTGTGTGTGTGTGTGTGTGTGTGTGTGTGTGTGTGTGTGTGTTCTTCCATGTCCGTTCTTTAGAACACAATCAGTCTTTCTTTGGAGAGTGTGTTTTTTTCTTTATTCCTAAATCAACACAGTTGAGGGAATTTGGAAAACTCTAGCTAAATTAAAGGCCAAATCCAGACACTACTTTTATTTAGGCTAAGTTAAACTGAAACAATGAGTCATGATGATTGTTAAACTGACGGAAAATAATGTTTTAAGGTTAAAAGAAACTAAGGGGAACTTAGGTTAAAAAGACTGAGATTGGACAGTGAAATTGAATATATATGGTTTTTCATGGACTAGACATTTCCATAGCATTACATCTAGCATGTTTGAGGCATGGAACAAACATGAACTTCATTTTAATCTCCATTAGCATATCATGAAGTACTAGCATGTTTTCAGTTTTCAACCCTAAGGAAAGGTTCAGAATGGACAGTAGAAGTGTAGAGCTAAAAGTATTTATATTATATATATTTTATTTTTTATATCATGTAAAATATATAGTTTTCAATAATAGTTGAGAATTACTCTCTTCTACACAAGCTCTGATCTTGAGTCATCTTCAACTAGGTAGACATAAAGACTATGAGTATATGCCAGTTTTATGCTTTCTCCATATATCTGGTAGTACAAAATATAATTCTCTAATAGATTTGAAAAACAGAATCAAAACATAATGGACAGGGCTTCCCTGGTGGCGCAATGGTTAAGAATCCGCCTGCCAATGCAGGGGACACGGGTTCAAGCCCTGGTCTGGGAGGATCCCGCATGCTGTGGAGCATCTAAGCCCGTGAGCCACAACTACTGAGCCCACGTGCCGCATCTACTGAGGCCCGTGTGCTCTACAGCCCGTGCTCCACAACAAGAAAAGCCACCGCAATGAGAAGCCCGCACACTGCAATGAAGATTAGCGCCCCCCCGACTCGCTGCAACTACAGAAAGCCCACACACAGCAACGAAGACCCAACACAGCCAAAAATAATAAATAAACTTATAAAAAAAAAAAAAAAAAAAAAAAAAAAACATAATGGACAAAATCAGAATATGTAAAAGAAGAATGGCTCTTCAGGTCCTTAAGTATTTAATGTAACCAGTTTGAAGGTATTAACATACTGAAAAGTGGAATGTAAGTCAGAGAGGAAGTTCTAGGCATCCAAAAACTGGGGGTGGGGTAGGGCTGGTAAAAACTGAGGTTGTATAGAGGGAAGGAGCATAAATGTAGATTCAACCAAAATGACCAAGAGTCTGGACACACTGGCTAGACCATCCCTAAGGTAGAGATGGATGCCTAAAGGTATAGCCAACATAAGCCAGTCCCATAGGCGAAAGCATCCTTACTGTTGTAGGTACATTAGCTATAAATACCAAACTCATGTATCTCCCTTGTTCTAATAACATGTTTACCAACATCTTTAAGACAATTATTTGGCTTTCCACATGAATCTATCTACAGGAAGAGAAAAAGTTTTTCCATAAGGACTTTCAGTATTCTGAACTTTGTAGTAGTTATTCTTTATTTTAAAAGTATATTTTTGCATTTTGGTTAAATAAATTAACCTCCTGAGTTTAGATGAAGTGAATCTACTGCAGAGAGATGAATCTGCTCTCACTGTGATGGTAAAATCAGATTTACAAGCCTGTAAGCTATCTGATCACCAAGTTAATGAACGCTCTTCTATAAGACACCTTGAATGTCTTTCTTATGAAGAAACCACACGGCCATCTTTGTTAGTTCTCAGTTCGAATGCCACTTCCTTTGCAGATCTTTTCTGACCATTATCTAAATTAGCTCATCACAGTCATTGTCTATTACACTGATTTATTGTCTTCATAGCATATATTATCTGAAATGATCTTTTCTTAAAGTTTTTTTTATTTTTTGGCCATGCAATGCAGCTGTGGGATCTTAGTTCCCTGACCAGTGATTGAACCCGGGCCCTCAGCAGTGAAAGCACTGAGTCCTAACCACTGGTCCACCAAGGAATTCCCTGAAATGAGCTTATCTGTCTCCATCCACTAGACTATAAGTTCTATGAGAGTCTACCTTGCTAATCAACTTGCAGATCCTAAAAAACAACTTTTAAATGTTAGTTTAATGTCAAATAAATGAAAGATAGAGGAAGTATGCTTAGTTTCTGTAAGTATAAGAAATAGTAATTTGATGAGAAGAACAGGATCTTAGTCATTGTATAATCCTGGAAGATGTACCAATTTGGGGAGATATGTGACGATTAAATGATTTTGTTTGACTAGATAGAATTAAGCAAAAATTTAAAAATAGTTTTAGCTTAGTACTATTTAGAAATTTAGCAATTGGACCAAACGCTGAGTAACTGAGTAAAAGAGAAGTTCACTTTAGCCAAACATGAATTTAATTTGAAAACTACTCTTCTGTCTGGAAGACTTTGCTTTTGTCCTTATTCTAGCAAACAGAAAATGATACTAATACTAATACTAATAATACTGCTGCAAGTAAAGAAGCAGAAAGGAAGATATTAATCTGCAAATTAAATAACTAGCATATAAAAACCATCTAGTACAAATAAATAAATTTTCATTTTATTTCACAGTAAATCTATCCAAATTTTAAACAAAATTGGTAAAATATTCTGTTAATGTTCAATTGACATGGAACTGAGAGGCTCCAAATAGGCCGTTAAAGTTCATTCCTTCAACATTCAACATGTATCAATAATTACAGAGATTCTACTATGAACCAGACACTGGACAAGCATCTGGAAATTCAGCAACGAACAAATTGGGTACTCTCACTTCCATGGAGTTAATAATCTAGAAGAATGCTTTAAGAAATAAACTAAACTTCTGTGACCTAGTTAGCTTAGTCTTTTAAACAACCTACCTCATTCAGAATTTAATTGCTGAACAATTAACACCTGAAATTTCCAAAAAAAATCTGTAAAACAACCTAACAAAACAAGGAGTAATGGAAAAAGCACAGGCTTGAGGGTGGAAAGACCAGGTTCCTGCCCTGGCTCTTCTATCAGTCACTGATAGCTTTGAATAAAACATATTATCCTCGTAGGTCTCTCTTTGGCAAGATGAAGGACTGGATGACAGAACCTCTTAAATTCCATCTAGACCTATGGATAGGTCTCTGATTTATTTGATTAATACATAAATTCACATATAAACAGAAATAAAATGCGGACATGGAGCAAAAAATGATCTTGTGGAGTACACAGACTTCTCTAAAGGTCTACTGATTATTTCAGTTTTGAAGAAGTATTGCAATGCTTTCTTCATGGCATTAAAAAAGAAAAAAACCTGTCATCCATTTAATCAAAGCTTTGTACTTCCTCTTTGGGAAAGATCACAAAAACTGACAAGTGCTTTTGATATACATTTTAAAAAAACATTTATAGCCTGAGTTATATAAAGTAAATTTTATGAGGTGACTGTTTTCCAACCTGACAGCTTTTATTGAGAATTTAGACATTTGGACAGCCATAGATTTCATGTTTCACTGTTAGAAGTTGTAAATCAAAATCTACTTTCTTAAATACCTGATTTTTCCATTTCCACCCATTTGTTGTCATAGGATTAGTATAAATGCTGAATTGGTGTCATTTGTGTTTAAACTAAACATCAAATTATTTGTGGAAAAAATTAAAGTGGATGGAGGTTGCAAAATTAAATAAAAACATTTCAATGAAAAGGCTAAATCATTACAAATATTTAGTAAATTTTGATGTTTATTTCAAAAGGTTATTTTGTATCTAATTATTTTCCTAAGAAAGAATTATATGAACAAAATACATAGCTGATCAAACTTTTTTGTTTTGTTTTTTATCAATTCCAAATTCACTCATTAGAAACCCATGAACAACTCACTTATACGGATAACACTGCGAATTAATGTTACGCACTTTTAAGAAGTGTTCATAAAACACTGAAATGATTTACAGTTGGTAAAAAAATACATATATACAAATATATAGAATGTGTTGGGAATGCTTTTCGATGTAAAGAAAACATATGATTCCTTAAATTTAGTAAGTCCATCTAAATCTACTTAGTTCCTCCAAAATTAAACAAGAATAGAAAAATTATAGATTTTTTTTAATGGTGTTGTTAAATTAAAATTTTTTTCCTTCCATTTTTGTTGGCATTTCCTTTTCTCGTTTGGGCCAGAATTATAAACAGGAAAGCAGACTATGAAGAAATTTAAAATAGTGGGAAAAACAAGTTATTTAAGCTTCTTTGAATTTAACATAAGAACAATTTTTCTAGTTATCAATTCAGTGCTTTTTATTTTAAAAGAACTGTTAGACCATTCTTTTTCTGATATCCAATTCTTTTCCCAAGAATAATGAAGTCTTGGTATAATAGGATAAAGATCTTAAGAAATCATTGGTCTATCCCACAACAGCTGGTGTTCCAATCATACCAGAAAGACATCCTTCCACTTAGAATATTCAAAAGTAGATTCTACACTCTTGATAGTAGGTTTTAGGCAATAAGTTCAAACCACCGTATATTGCTATTTAAATTATAAGAAGTCCTTATTTTAAATACATATATTTTCCTTTTCATTGATAATAATTATCCCTTATATCTTGATAGGTAACTAAGAAATTTTAAGAAAATTCTGGGAAAATGGTGACATGAATGGAATAAGATACTATTTTGAAAATAATTTATTTCAATTCAATAAATATTTAATAAATACCTATTTTCCTGGTGGTAAAAGCCTAGACCTCATAGTGTTCTTGTAGGAGACCAATGCTCCTATTATATTACTCAGGAATTATTTTCCTAGAAGAAATTTTAACAGTAGAGTAGGAATGCAACTATGACTTCAAAATATGACAAATTCATGAATAAAATACATTTCATGCTAAGTAACTTTTACTGCTTTAAAATTTTTATTAATATATATCTGCATCATTCTTCCTTTGTCTTGTATCAGATCAGCAATGAATAGCATCAAAAGTTTGAGAAAAATTATAAAAGAAAAATTTAAATTAAGCAAATAATTTCTATTAACATGTTTTTATCTTCTTTTATAATGATTTAGTAAGACTACTCTTTTGATTTTAATAGTGAAAGGCAGGGTTCACTGTGATCATGGTTTGCCAATCACTAGTATTGCCCATGTAGTTCTTGCAAGGCAGAACAAAAAAGGTCAGAGGAGACTATTTCTCCCATGGGTACTCTGCTAAATTACCTGTAGCTTTAGGTAAACCACAGAACTTCTTTTCATCCCATGTACTGGGATGGAGGGGTAGAGAATGACCTAGAAACACATAATTTCTAGATTCCTTCAAGCTGTGTTTTTAAAAAATTACTCATTAAAAATGAACTGTCTATAGTTTTATCTCAGTACAAAGAATAAAGTATTCATGACATATAAAACTAAATGATATGGTAAAGTACGTAAGATTTTGAATATAAGGATCAGGAAGAGATCTGAAATTCTGAAGTATCAACGTTGTCTCTGGTATAAACATGCTATTTTAGGAAATACCAAAGAACTTTCAGCTCACTTTTTTCCATCATCAATTGTTTCATAATTATATTTAAAAAGCAACTCAAACCCACTAAGTACAAAATAGGATTCATATTTGGCAATTATTTTAAGTTTAAGGTAAAACAAGGATGAAGGTATGGAAGGTATACTTTTCATTAATTCTAGCCCCATAAGAGGAAAAGCTTTTGAGAACTGCAAGTATCCCATGACAAGCTTAGTTGCCTCATGAAGTACTTACTTCTTGATTCAAGACTTGTTCAAATAAGGACTTAATGATGAACTAATTATTGGGGATGCTATAAAGGGTCATCATTCTGTTTTCCTCTAACTAATGCTCACTCATTTTTTAGAGGTCAGCTTAAGCACATCCTCCTCCAGAAAGCCCCCTCTGAGGTCCCAGTTTGATTTGGATATCACTATGCATATATACATCCTGGGGTTATATTCAAAATTTGTTTAAAAAACAATAATGAAAACCTTAACAACTGGTACTGCAGAACCAATAACTAAAGCATGGTCATGGAAGCCTTATGTTAACTGCCAGGCATGAAATTCTTGGATCTTGGAGAGGCCAAAGTGGTCCTGGGGAAGGGCTGAGACATTTAGGGTAGTAAAGGGGCATTCAGGGCCTTGAGATATTGGCTAGTGACCAATGATAAAGAATAGTTTTAATGCTACTAATGTGTACCTGCTGAATATAGCTTTGTCTTACCAAAACATCTGTAAGGGTATGCTATAATTTACAGACTTTTTTTTCTGTCTCCCAACTAAACAGTAAGGTCCTTGAGAGAAGACACTATATCTTACTTTCCTATTTTCTTTGTTTCCCCAAGAGTTAGAACAGTGCCTAAGACAAAGTAGGCAGTAAATATTGGTTGAGTTAATATATGAAATTTCATGTATCAATTTAGGGCTGAACTAAGTGGCTTTGACAATTTAAGGTTATATAATTCTACTCTACAGTACATTTAACATCTTAAAAACATCATGGGTCTAATACAGAGATCATGTAATTTTACAAGGTAGTGGAGTTGAAATGCTTTTGTGTTCTTAAGAAAACAAAGCATTTTATATCCGTAAGTTTTGAAGAGTGGGCGATGAGACTGTAAAAATCTTATCCAACCTAAAAATGTCATTGTAAGGTGTTGTTCAGGGTAGTTTTAAATGTAACACAAATGGATTTTACGTCGAGTCAGCAAAAGTGCATGGACTAGACTAGACCCTGCCTCCTGAATCCTAGCCCCAAATGTTCTATACTGTATTATACTAGAGGGTAATTAAAAATCTCTTTTCCTTATTATTAAAGAGAATTA
This sequence comes from Balaenoptera physalus, assembly GCF_965194825.1. NCBI lineage: Eukaryota > Metazoa > Chordata > Mammalia > Artiodactyla > Balaenopteridae > Balaenoptera > Balaenoptera physalus. The sequence continues at coordinate 88,894,297 of NC_138892.1, read as the reverse complement.
CTCATTTGCTTTGATCCAAAGTTTGCACATACAATGAACACTGCTATCTGAAATATATCAATATCAACTTAAATATAATTATAATTATATTCCTTACAAGAAACACTCATTGCTAACATGGGAATATTCAGTTATTATTACGAGAACACAGTATTGTGTGTAAAACTATATTATTTGAGAAATAGACCATACTGCCAGCTACTTTCTAATTAATCAGAGATACTTTAGCTTAGCATAGACATACTACAAAATCTAAAAACACTACTGATGTTATTGTAAAGTGAAATAAGGTTTCAAAGATACAAGTTCATGATATTATGGTTCAGGGTTCAATGATCATGTCTCACCAACATTAGTAGGGAAAATATGTGGGAAAATGAGAAAGTGCTCTTGTTTGGACCTGAGATGCAGCAGAGGAAGTAACAATCTGAAAAGAAGGAAAGTTGTCTTATCATGTGAACACAATGAAAAGGATAACTGCTCATATATGTATTTAATATTGGTATTTCTATAGACAGTATCCTGGCTATAATAAAAATTAGGATTGAATGATAGCTAAAATAGATGTGAAAGTGTCCTGAAAAAACTGAAATATTCATTCTTTTTTATGCTCTTCACTTATTAAAAAAGAAAAAAATTGGAGCTATAGATAGATATAAAATGCAACAATAAAAATATGTAAGAAAATGTAGAAAAAGAAAGATTTGAAATAAAATGACTTGAGGGGGTCAGATCTCAGAGTAGCACATACAAACCTAAGGTTTGGTACAACTGCCAGTGCCTCCTACAACTCACACCTACAAGAGAAGCAGTTTACAGTTTCATTATGTCCATCAGATAAAAACAAATCAGTTGCATAGATACAAAAAAGCTTTTCCTGATGCACAAATCTGAATGAAAATCTTCCCGTTGGTACTCATTAATGGAACACCCGATTTGATTTAGAGAACTATATCCTTGCAATAGCATGTTCTTTATGAACATTTCCTTTTAAACTCCTCAATGCAGACTAATGATATAATGCCAAAGCACGGTTTAATAAAAACAATTGTACAATGGCCTAAGAATGGAACGTGAAATTCTGCTTCATCCAGGGATAAAATTTTGAAAGCTTTAGGTATGCTCAGACTAAGAGTAATCAGACATGAATATTCTATTTTGCAACTGAGCTTTTGATAATTGAACAACAGACTTCAGATTTTATACAACTTGACAAGAACATGGAAAGTAGAAATTATTTTTGCTTATTAGATTGATTCAATAAATATGTATTGAGCACACAATGTGTGCCAGGCACCATTCATTGGAAATGGAGATAATACTGAGTTTAAACAAAGAAATGATAAGTACCAATAAATTGTACGGTTTCTGTGTTTACTGTAGCTAAAGAAGCTCCACAGAAAATAAAAATAAATACATTAAGGGCCATAGAGAATATTTATAACCTATACCCAAGGTCTGTCAATGAATCTTTTCCTCTGATTGGAGAACTGCCACTTTTAAGTACAAACATTCTCAAAACTTAAAGTATAAATCATATATCTCCTTGGTTGATATAAGAAAGAAATATGCCCAAGAAATTTAGTTTTATAAGAAAGGTACACTACTATGTATTTTAAAAAAGGTGTAAGATGGTATATGAAAAAAAAACAGCTATTTTCTGACTGCTCTCCTTGTCTGTTTCTCAGTTGTCTTTCCTTGGCTCCCAAAACATTTACAACACAAAGAACACTGAATGGGAATTTGGGGGTCTGTATTACCGAGATAGGAATTATATCAGTAATTCTTGAATCCTGTCTACCTGACATCTGATATGATACATGACATAGATCATCTCTGAAATAGAGGAAGGAAAGGAGAAGAAAGAGAAAGAAAGAAAAGAAAAGGAAAAAAAAAAGAAAGAAAGAAAGAAAAGGAAGGAAGGAGGAAAGGAAGGAAGGAAGGAGGAAAGAAAGAAAGAATTAAATAGATGACTGAATCATAATGCAATCATAGGTTATCCATTTTTATAATTTAACTCGGATCATTTTTTCAAACAAAAACATTAAATTACATTAATATATTCAAAACCTGTCTTACCCTGTCCCTAACATGTATTTTAAGTCCAAAAGTAATAATATCTATTTTCAACAATATTCAATGAAAATGTGCCTTTTCCTATTCTTACCAGTAGTGATAGAAGGAAAACTATCCTTTCTAGTAAACGTGATATGAAGGAGAAGGTGAACTATTACTTGTGATTTTTCCTCATTCTGCCTTCGGCCTATTTTTAAAGGAGAATACAATATTTCTTTTAAGATTACTCTCTAAATTAAAGCATCATGTGTACAGGGGCAAAGTCAGGGTTAAATACCTATGTGAGCCAGAGAGTTTTAAACTGTTCTTTGGCCAGATGCTATTGATTATAAGAAGCCCAGAATACTTGAATGAATCAGTACAAATATATCACTACAACTGGGAAAGACTTCAAAGCAAGCTAACTTTTTCTACTGTTTACCTTTAAGGGGGTAGGAGTGTTCGTCTGTCCATTCAAACAACCTTCTAAAGTGTTAGCTTCAATATAGATTTTGCCTGGCTAGCTGTTTCAAAGTTAAAACTGCTACAGACAGGATTTATATTTGTGGTATATAGTTTCAGCTTTCTTGCCTAACCTATTTCAAGAACTGAGTTATGCACTGAGAGCCTCAATTTTTAAATTATCATGTTAGAACCAATTACCTTCATAGTAGTAACACATAGAGAACCAGTAACCTAGATCTCTGAAAGCTAATTTCTTAGTGTGTTAATATAGCCAAAGTTACCACTGAATTCTCAGGATAATTTATCTGCCAAGCAAATAAACTTTCAAAAGACCTAGGAAAGAAAATCATATTTACAAATATGCCAACTTCTATTTCAAGGCCTATAAGGAGATCACAGAAAAAGGTAATAGAACACAAAATCACTTTTACTATTGTTTGAATACAACAAATCAAATCAAATCTTCTTGATCTGAATATTACCAGATATGTGTGAGAAGGAAAATTAAAAGATATGCACACACACACACACACATATGTATACACACACATATATACATATATACATAGGGACACGGAGATGTTCCATACTTTTCAAAATCAACAAATCTGTGCCTCTCAGTGAAATATAACACTTCAGCTTTATCAAGCTCAACCCCACGAGTCATTCGTGTAATGAATTATATGGTATCTATCACAGGATGTTTTCTATAAGTATTCTTAAGAGAAGGTAAACCAGTAATAAATCTTTAATCTGTGCATAACATCATCAAATACAGAAATACATTCGTATAGAATGTATCTACCAGTTGGACTCAATATGTTAATCACTATAACTATAAAACTGGAAAACAAATGTATGTAATAGAACAACATTTGCTTTAATTTTCTACTTAACTACCAGAAGATACTATTTCTCTTCACTTAAATAATCTTTTCTATGTTTATGTGAGTTTTATTATTTCATAATCACACCTAAGTGTCATGATTTGCAAAATATACATAAGCATCTCCTAAATCTGGATAAAAGTTTTTTAAAAAAACATTGTTTTTAAAAAGTAAACATTTTATCAAGAACTGGATATGATACGTACAATAAATACCTCAATAGTAATCTTTATAAGTCTATGCTCAGTTCTAATATTTATCACACGCTACACTCTCCCTTCTTTCAGTACTTCCCTGCCCTCCACAAATAAATAAATAAACACACACACACATACACAGGAAAGTTCTGTGAACAACATCCAAATATTGAGTTCATACTAAGGGCCAAGCACAGTAATAGGCTTTTTATGTGTGTAATCTCATTTAATCCTTACACCTGCTCTATGATAATTAATATTCCTTAAAAATTAAGGAAAAATTACCTATATTCTTACAGCAAGTTATTAGCAACATTGTCATTTGGACTTGGCAAAGCTCTGTTTCTTCAATTCTTCCAGTGTTCCCTATCTCAATAAGCCTTGCTACCAGTCTACCAACTGCTGATGATCAAAGTTTCAGAGCAAAAAGTCTATTTTTCTCAACCCATCCACCAGACATTAATTACACAGAGGCATCTCTTCTTAAGACAAAGTGGCTATTACCATAGGTGTGCAATGCCACAGGACTCATGCTACACAGAAAAAAAAAGTTCTAGGGTCCAACTCACAAATATAGAATACTAAATCATTTTGTGTTCCAGTTCTATTTTCTAAGACATAGCTTGCTTAACTATGCACGTATGCTCGAATTTCCAGTTGTTTTTATTGGAGAAAGACATTGCGTTTCAGAGCATTTCATCTGCAGTGTTTAATGAGTTGGACATTGACAGCTATTTTGAGCACATAAAGACTGTTATGTGCTATGGAAAGTTTATTGCAAGTTCCGCATCCACAATCTGTGTTCTTGTGAAAGCATATCAAATCCTAAAGTTTGGATGAATTAGACTACAAATTCAGCCAATTAAAAAAAAAAAAAAGATGATCTAAATTGTGAAGACTGGCCATCCACTTAGAGTAGTAGTTAATATGAGTTACTGGGACTCAGTAACTATCAGTAGAGAATATGGGGTAAAATCATCCCACAGCTCTTGACAAGATTATCCCCAATCAGAAAAAAAATGTTTTATCGTATTTATGAGTTTGGATTTTTATGTGTGAAAATTATGTGTAAAATGAGCTGTTATAAAGAAAATCACTGAGACCTTAATTAAGTTTTTTGAAATTCAAACCCAATTATCAAGGCAAAAATTTCAAAGACAAAACCAGGCAAATATGGGAAAAATCTGAAACTTTCCTCTTTGTAAGATTTTCACCTACAGATTTTAGAACTTCCACTGAAATTACAGTAATCTTCCCCTACCTGTAAATTCTCCTCATGTGAAAATAAGTAGATGTATATTTCTATACTTTTTTCATCACTGCAAGAATTCTCGATAAAATACATGTGAATCATGAGTGACTCCAAGTTTTAAAGTAAAAAATTGGTAGTTACAGTATAAGCCATTTATTCAACAGACATTTATTAAGTGCCTACTCTGTGCCATGTACTCTTGCCAGGCTCTCGGGGTGAGGAACAGACTCTAAAATCAGCACATTAGTCAAAAGTAGCTAATAAAGAAAATAACCCTTGAAAACCTTTTTATCTGCCCAGAAGGTACAGTATGCATTTTGTGATACCCAACCCTAAACAGTAAACTTCTAAGCACACGGATGTTTAAGAACCAACTAAATTAGACTAAAGGAAAAACAAACAGAATGACTATATAAACATTAAAACCATTCTGTATTTAGGAAAGCCATCAAATTCCTGACCTAAGAATGGCAGGGAATGGGTGGAGAATTCTAAAAGGTTCCTACCCTCCTGCAGAATTTACTCAATTGCCTGATGCATGTTTAGGGTAAGCAAGATAATGTTGCATGAAGATTAAGCAAAATAATGTTGAAGCTGTAGGGAGTAATATTCTGAATTTAGTACATTAATGTATGTGTGTTACAACTACATGGTATAGCAAAAAGCAAGATCAACCTAGTCTCTGCCTTCAGAGCTGGATAAGGATGAGGCAAGAAAGGCACCTAGAGTGCAAACGTTGAGGAGACTCACTCTTAGGGTCGTGCACTTGTTGACTCTGCATTTGCAAAACACAGACTGAGTGTCTTCTTAAATTTCATGACCTAGGTACTAACGTTTTATATCAACTTTCCCAAGAGAGAATGATTCTCCAGGTTTCTTACTTTCACGGGGTACGGTGGCTATGGCCGTCTGATTTGTTAAAGATAAACCTATGAAGATGAATGCTCTTTCTGTATAATCCTTCATTAAAATGATTAATGCAAAATGAATTACCAAGCACTTCATTGAAACCACAGGGGAAGAATATCGGAAAAGTTTTATCTAAAAAGGAATGACCCTCTATTTTAATACACTCGTATATGAGAGACTTTGACTTTCCATTAATTGATATGCTGTTCTTACTAGTTTATTTTAGTGAATATAAAATAAGCACTTATATACATATTTACCAGATTATTATTCACCTAAATATATATTTATAGACATTGACTTATAAATTCTCATTCACTATAAGGTCTTAATTTCTATAAAGCAAACTCTCTTACTATGAGAGTTTTCAAGAATACAACCATATAGCTGATGCCAAAATACTTTTCACAAATCCTGTTGTCTAACAGTTACATGTATCACTGTCTGCCAGTAGATTATAAACTACTGGGATAAATGAGATGCCATAAGAAAACTGCCATGAAATGCTAGTGTTATTCTTCATTCTCCCCGGTAGGCTTAGAGATCGAGTCTAACTCATTTTAGCATTTCCTGCAACAGATAGGATAATGTCTTTCACAGAGTAGTCATTTAATAAACATAAGAAAAACAAAAACATAATTCTAACCGGAAATATTTTGTGTTCTTTGTAATAAGAACATTTAAAAACAATGTTTCTTCAAAAGACAATTTTAAATTTAGCCTTTTTCATAAAAATATGACTTAGATATTTTCATATATTCAGCTGATCATAAAGCTGATTAAATTAGGATTGATTTATTTAGGTCTACAAAAGAATATCTCATTTTTATAGTATTGGTATTAAAGTAATATCACTTCTTAAATAAAATTGACTCTCCTATAAATGCCAATTATCTCTCTTAATAACAGCTTTTAAAATGTACTGTTTACCTTAGATTAGAAAGATAATTTCTTACAATCCAGCTGATGTATTAAAAAATAAAATAACATATTTCTAACAAATATACAATAAGAGAACCTCAAGAGTAAACCATAATACCATCAAGTGTCTAGTGCTACTATCCTTTATGTTTAAAGAATGAACTTCTGTAAGATTTTTCAAAGAACAGAGAGTTCACAAAAAATGCTAACAAGAGATGCTCCAGAGATTTATTCTCTTTAGTACAGAAAAGTTATATTATGATTTTAAATATAATTTTCCCCTCTCCTTACCTCAACTATGTTCCTCAAATTTTACCTTTTGAGACTTTTGGATACCTTTTTAACAGAGTTAACGCAAGCTTGTTAAGTCTGGCCTTGTGGCTAAATTGAGGATCAGATGAGAGCCAAATGTGAGGGTGGTTTTTGTGATGTGGAATAAGCACGTATGTTTGAGTGTGTGCTCATGTGTATGTGCCTATTAACTGTTCAAATAATCCAGGAAAACAGAAAAAATGCTGAATGGGAGTTTTGTGGGCAGAACTAACCATGGAACAGAGCCTTTGCTGTGCATTACTAGTTAGTGAATTTCCAAAGGTTGCTGTTATACAATGAAGCTACAGTTTACGGAAGGCCATCCTCAGGAATGCATGTGTGTGTTTGTGTGCGCACGTGTGTGTGCGCACAAAATACAAAAGTATTTGTAGCATCTCTATTGATTACCATTTTCCCTTCCTGGAAACAATCTTCAAAAAAATGGAGTTTTCTGGCATTTAAATGACTGGGTAGTATTTAACTAATGAACTAAAAAAATGCTCTGGAGTCTGGAAGACAAGGTCAAAAAGCAGGGTGTAATTTAGGAGTCTAAACCTGACTTATATGCAGCTCCCATTCAGCCACATAAAAGGGAGTCTGGAAAACCCCTAACTGTTACCTATCAATACACAATCGTCTACCAAATCCTTTTAACTACAACTCACTTATGATGAATACTTTTAAACTGCAATGAATCCATGGTGTTTACAACTCAAATTATATACTATTTCATTCAAAGTCCCTTTGCCTAGAAGTATTGCCTGGCAGCTGAATTCTTTCTTTCTTAGTATGAAGTGTAATGCAACATTGAACTAAGCCCCTCAGAACCTAAGAAGATAGCTATGGTCAATGGAGAAAAGCAGGGAAAGTAAATGTATCATTATTCTAAAGACTTTTAAGTATCCCTGGAGGGTAAATTTCCAGGAAAGGGTAAAAGAAAAGTATATATGAATGAGTAGTCAGAATTTCATAAGTTACCAGGAAAGGGCTCATGTTCATAGTTGAGCTGCATAGCTAACACTTAAAAATTTTATCAAGGAGTTTAATGACAGTGAAAGTTGGAGAACAGGCAGGTAAAAAATATGGTTATCACTGGTGGTGAAATTTTCATATTCTACTGGGCCTTACTGGGAACTAGGTAGGAGGGATTAAGTCTGGATTAGGCTCTCAAACTGTGTTTTAGCTCCTAAACTGATTCTCTTAATTGAAGGCCAACTGCTCCTAACTGCAAAATGATAGAGTTTTACAATTCCAGTACATGAAACAACTATCTAGAAACTACCTAAAGAGATCAGCAATATAGAAACTTTCATTCTAATTCAGTGTGCTTATTCATTCTTATACAGTATTATATGTGTGTGTGTGCATTTAAACATTTTCCACATTGCCAAAGCTTTAAGGTAAAATATATCTACAAATACATGAGAGAAGGTGGAGCTAAGCTTGTATGTTTATCTCCATACTATTTCACGAGAGATATTTTTATTTAAAGAGAAATTAGTAACTGTATTTAAGACATCTTAAAGAAGCAAAACATGAGTCTAACTTGAATGTAAAATCTGAAAAAAATACAGCTTCAAAGTGGTCCTAATCACCACCAGACGCTTAATCAGTTTAAATCATATTACTAGAATGGACTCCTGATGTCCTCCTGTTCTTTCGGTACCTAATTGTTTGAACTCTTCTAAAATGAAAGCATCATTTTTTTTCAGACTAGGTGTTGGTACATTTAGATTAATAGATATTTATACCTATAAGCTTTGTCTTTAATATTTTGGGGGCAGTGTTTCAGAAATCCGCTTTTAAAGTACTGAGGATACAGACAGGTGCATCTTGGCCATAGAAGACGCTTTTATTGAAAGCATCAGGCTATGCGGGTCACCTGGCCAAATTCCTAAATTATGAAGCAATGATGGGATCACTGAGTCACCCTTCACTTGAGCTTCTGTCCTTAAACAATCCTGAAAAAAAGACAGAAAAGGAGAAATTCTGCTTATTTTGTCCAAAAACAAAAAACAAGAAATCTAAATCTTAGAGCAGGTCCTAATGCAGCCTTGAAAAAAAGGTCCAGATGTGAAAGTGGATTTCATGTACCTATCTGATTTGGAATTAAAACTTCTGGGGTAACTCCTGACACCTCTAAAACTTTGGCACTGTTCCAGAGAAGTCTGAAAGTCTAAGTAATATTTTATGCTATAGAGGCATTTCATAGCACTGCTCTGCTTGAATCCCTTTGATAGCTTTCAGTTCTCTCAGGAGAATCCAAAGTCCCTGCAGTAGCCTCCAACATTCCATCATCTAGGTCCCCTTTACCTCTGTATTCACTTCCACCTGGCTTCTTCTTACCTCATTTCACTTCAGCCACACTGGCCTCCTTGCTGTTCTTCAAAACCACCAGGCTCTTTGCACTCTACTCTCTAACTACCATGATCTCCCCCCAAATTATCTGCATAGCTTGCTCCCTCAACTCCTTCAAGTCTTTGCTCAAATGTCATTTTCTCAGGAAGAATTTATAAATCTATCATTCCCTACATTTCCCAATCTCTACCTGATGCCTTATTTTTCCCCATGTCACTTATTTTTATGTGGCAAACTATGTATTTTACCTATTCATTACATTTATTATCTGACTCCTCTCACTGGAGAGCCATAAATTTAGGGTTTTCTGTCTTGCCTTCTGCTATATTTCTTGTACCTAGAACATTGACTTGGATACAAGAAGCATTCAATAAGTATATGTTGAATTGAATTAAATCTAAGGATCTAATGATTTTTGCTGCCTGCAAAAAATACAAGATTATTGTCTTTCCTACTCCCATGGCTGCCATTTTGAAATACTGAAAATTAAGGGTTCATACTCTTACTAGAATCAGAGGCAGGGTTCAGATACCAGCTACCAAACTGTTTATTCAACAAGGTGAGTTCAGCCTTTCTCAACTAACACTTTTGTTGTCTTTATTAAGTACACAATAAAGAAAACCTTTTCAATATTAGTACTCTGAAGAAAATTTATCTGACAAAATTATAGACAGTGTTCTAGAGATAAGATTAAGCAGATCACGTTCTATAACTACAGCTGCTTCTACTTGAAACAACTATATAAAGCTTAACAACCAATTTATTGTACCTCTGGAGATTTAAAGTTGGATATAATGCATTTCACAATAAATAATAACCTAGATTAATTTTCAATAATGCAATTTCAATGCTAATCTTCTAAAGGTATTGAATATAAATACATAGTTTAAAATAATATGTCACTGACACAAATAACAGTGCATTTGAAAGACCTGAAATATTCTTAGAGTGAGATCCAAAATGTCAGTGAGAATAATGGAAGATGTCATAATGCTTTCTTAATTCTGATACAAAATGCTGATAAGCTTTCAAGAAATTGTGTCAACCCAGTGCCCAAACATACTAAGAACTCCATAAACATTTGTTAATATATGGATGAACAACTGTCATATACATGAACCAAAGGAATGAACATAGTGAGAAAGGGGTGCTTAAAATATACATGTTAATGATAAGTAGGATATAGTATTACTTCAAAATTGGGACATAAATGATATAACGTTTAGCTATCACTTTTCTTTATAAAACAAAATAAAACTTCTGTATACATGATCAAGGCATTAAGTATCTACACTGCAAATCCACAAATACAGATGGAGAGCCAAAAATTTTATTCTTACTATTCCCGTTTATGCCTGCCCTACTCCTCTAAATACTCCTCAAAAGCACTGACTGCATTCGAAGAAAAAGATCATTGCAGTTGCTCACATGGCAAACTCTGTTTACAAGAGTAACAGCCCTGAAAGAGGAAAGTGTATCATAAAATAAACAAGTATTCTCATTAGAAATTTCTTTAAGAGTATCATATATAGCCTTTATAATCGTTTCCTTATTTGTAAATTTGGAATAATCCTGCCTTACAGGATTGTAAAATTAAATTAGATAATAATGAGAATCATTTAGTCATTTGGAGAACTTGTTAAAATGAAGACATATTAAAAGGCACTCTGTTATTATAAAGCAGTTAGTTGGGCATTGGGCCACACTTTGAGAAATACTCCTTTAGGAAATTGCTATCGTTGTGGCATCCCATTCCTCTTTGGGCTTATTTTCCTAAAAAGCAAATGAGAAGCCTCACCAGGAACAGGTAGTCTTGTTATCCATTTTCCCTTGGCTCCTGGGGCAGTTTTACAGCACCCAAGCCTAGAGACAGCCTCTCAGCAAAACTCAGTGTAGAGGACTTGCTGGCCATGACAGAACTGGGGACCTGTTTTAATTATGAGACAGTGGTTAATAAGAAGAAAGAGGAAGGAAAGGGGGACAAAACAAGAGAAGGGGAGAAGGAGGAAAAGAGAACATGAACAAGGAATAAGAAAATAGTGTGGCAATTTTAATGCCTTCCTTCAATCTTCCAAACCCATATAGCCTACAGAATTTTTGGAAGTCATCGTCAACAGACAGTGGTAATTCAACCATAGTCAACCTCTGGCTTATCCAGTGGGTTACCTATCATGCTAAAGCTCAACTGAATGGAGCCCACATTTCTACTGGAATGATTCCTTAAAAAACACACCTTTTGTTGGTGAAATGTAAAAATTCAGCTTGATGTAGTCAAATATTAGGTCATAAGATCTCCCCTATGTTATAAATCAACATTTTACTTTTTAGCAAAGTATGAATTCTTACACCTAGGGTTTTCTCCACACTTTGAAACATTTTTTATTTTTATATCAAAATTTTATTTACACATAGTTTCAATTGATTGCTATTAATTAATTTACAGTGGTACATGGATTTAGATTTCACTCCTATTGCTGCCTTCAGATGTAAATGATTTTCATGCTTTCGGTTGTATTGACAAAATTCTATAGTTAGGAGAAACAAATAAGGTATTTTCGTTCATTTCACTATCTCTGCTACTACCATGTCCTAGCAATCCTGGTAAAGAAGATGATGGTTTTCACAATCTACCCTCAGCTATCATGAGAAGAAAGCCCTCTTCAGGAAATATATGCTACAAATGAAAAATTCAAACTATTAGACATGGAACACACTTTAGGGGACATTTAATTCTCTTTTTACTTTTTTAAACATGAAACCTGGTTCATGGTTTTATAAAGGGGCAAGTCAATGGATATTCACCATGTAACTTTCATTAAAAACACTAGCCATTCAGATTCCTCATATATTTACTAACTCTGGAGTCTTCTATCTCAAAATATAACACATTCATAAAACATGATTCACTCATGGAAATCAATATGGTTTGGCTGTGTGATTATCATTAACACTGAAAAGTAGAATATTCAAAAAGAGTTTACCCTAACCTTTGTCTTCCCAGGTACACAGGAAAGATAAGTGACAACTGTAGTTGTTTGTGAAATGTATGTGTTTAAACAATACATTTCAATACAATCCACATGAGTATCCTCCATGGGTTTGTATGCTATTTTAGGTGAAAGTAGAAATGCCCAATAAACAATTTATCTTAACTCTGTTACTCACATGGTTTACCATTTTACTTGCTTTCCTTTTTGTGTTCTTAATCCTCTGCCATCTGGCTTCAGACTAGATCAATAACTACCTGCTTATAAACCACACTATAGAATATTATACTGTTAACAACTAATACTCTAGCCATTCTTCTCCAATATTCTTGAAACTACATAATTAACTAGATGTGGAAATCCTTTCACAATGTATATGTCTATCGTCTTTAAATATTTTACAGTTTTGTCAATTACATCTCAATAAAGCTGGGAAGAAAACCACAGAAAACTATATTCAATTCAAATTTAACTTTCCTGAAATTGTTCTTTCCTTGTTTTCTTCTCTCACTATTTATTTTCTGTTACTCTTCTGAATGTGCCATAAGCAGGTGTACCACAAGATTCAGTTATCCTTCTCTCCTCTAAATTCTCTATTATAATCTCTTGCACTCAACGACTTCAACTATCACTACTATGTGAATGGTTTGCAAATTCTTATGTCCTTTCCTGACCTCTTTCAAATTCCAGTTTCTTGCTAACTACTTGCTGAACATCTCAGTATTGCCCAGTGGTACCTCAAAATGGTTATGTCCAGAAGAGGACTCATTATCTGTCTCAACAAAGAATCAGGTCTGACTCTTGGTTCCTCCACTTCATTTAATGGCACTTGCATATTGCCAGTCACTTTGCATCTTTAACTTCTCTCTGTTTTTGTCTTCACATAACATTTGCCATCAAGTCTCATTAATTTTTACCCTTCAATAGTTCTGAAATTCTTACTTCCCTCTCTGTTCGTAAAGACAAAAACCTTGTTTAGGTCTTAACTGCCTCTGCTATAGAGCACTCTCATAGCCTCCTAACAAACCTCCCAATCTTTAATCCATCACTCTTTCATCAAATATTTAATACTAATTTGCTATCTACCAAGTACCGTATTAGCCCTAGAACACAAAAATGAAATGACATAGTCCCTGCCTTCAAGACATTTATAGTCTAGTGGAGAAAGAGACTGTGAAATAGAGTGATTAAATGATATCAGGTATAAAAAGTAAATCTCATGTAAGGATAAAACATGAGCACAGAGGCCAAATTTCTAACCAGCCTGACAAGAGGTAAGAAAATCCTTCTTAGAAGAGGTAATGTTTAGCTGAATTTGAAAGGACTTATAAACATTATTCTGGAAAGTGAAGGGCTAAAAGCTTCATAAAGATGGTACAACAAGAATAATATCTCAGCAGTGTGAAAACCTATGATATGGTGACAAAACCTCAGATATGAATGTCTGTTCAGATAGAGCTGCCGGAAGAGGAAGACAGAGAGTTGTGCCTTGAGTTCTGTTTGCTTAAATTTTATCCATTTAGCAAATAATTACTTTAACCAAGCATCCAACATTTCACCAATCCCCTCATTTAATAAACAATAATTAGGCAACTATCATGTACTGAAGTCTGCTTCAGTACATGTTACTTAGTAAATAAACAAGCTTCCTGGCCTCAAAATACTTAAAATCTCATGGCAGAAATAAGTGTTACAAGGATTACAGTAAAATACAAGTTCTATAAAAAAGCAACATAAAATCCATTGTAGATACATCATCTAAACTTGGGGCTAACTAATTACACTATCTTTAGTACCAACACTATCTATGGTACATAAAATCCTATTAAAATGGAAAAAAAATCTATAGATATTGATCTATATCAGGACATCCATGACACTACTGTTTGTTAATCACCGTTAGCCAAAAGTAACTCAAGCAACTATGTAGTAAGGTGCAATAATAAATGATGAAAATGATTTTTGAGCTTTTCAATGCATTTCAACTCCTTAGTGTGGCATTTAGAGCTTCTCAAACCTGACCCTAAACTACATTTAGAATATAATTTGTTTTCCTTTCCTCGATTTATTTGTCCTATGTCCCCAGTAAACTTATTATTTATTTCCCCTGATGACACCTGATGCATTTTAACCTCTGTGCGTTAAACTATTAAACTATTCACCCCAACCCAGCCCCCTCGACAAAGGCCTAGAGCGTCTTCCCCCACCTCTTCCTATTCAGATACTGGCCATCTTCAGTGACATCACTCTATCATGAAATAATCCATTGTTTTCTCCATCAAGATATCTCTGCCTTTTTAAATGGAATTTATCATTTCCTGATATCTGGCTTTTTCGCTAGCTACCTACCTATCATTGCATATAGCTATTGATACACTTGAAAAAAAAAGTCTTCATCACAAGAATGTAATGTTCCATGTGATAAGGTTGGCATATTACTTGTTTTATGTCACACTATTTTGTGAGCCCAGCTGTTTAAAAGAGTCTGTGAAATGAATGAGGGAATGAATGAACTCATTCATTACTTCAAAAATTCATTCGTATTAACTGTGCTCATCATATTACTTGAAGCTGTAAGAAATGATATAGTTTGATGGATAATATTTTGCATCAGACAGCTCTAATTCAAGCCCTGCTTTTTCTAACTTTGTAGTCAATGTATTTAGCCCATCTAGACATCAGTTTTCTCTACTATAATGGCATATAAGTAGGTAAATAGGGAGATAAAGAAAACGTATATAGTATATGATGCCTGAGAAAAAAACTATATGCTCAATAAATGTTATCTGTTATTAAAAAGAAGCGTTACTCAGGTTAGTAACAATCTTTCAAGCTAATCGAAATTAGTTTGTTATGACTTTTATGTTTCTATTTTCTACCATTAAAAGAGAAATGGGTTTACTCACTTTATACAGCCTCAACACAATGTCTTCGCAATTTGATAGACAAGAATCAGACTGGTCTACGTAAATATACATAACAAACCATGATAATTCAGAACAAAGTCAAGATTATCATCTAAGTGAAAGTCTTAGCAGTCTGCAAGTTTTCTATACACTGCTATCACTTCCTATTAATAACCTTGAAATTTAATATTTGAGTGAATAATTTACTGTGTGTGCAGTTAAATTTTGAAATTTGCCTGATCATACAGTGTAAAGCATTTGCTCACCACTCTTCTAAGGGGATTGTAGATACAGAAAGAATACATCACTGTAATACATTCTTTGAATTTATGGAATTGGGAATATTTTAAGGTTTAGATAGTCAGTTTTATGAGTAATTGTGGTTTTTTTCTGGCAAAAGCCATAAGAAAAAAAGGCAAGTGGCAATCCTTTCAATTCTTTCTCTGTTTTGACTCACAATAATAGCCTTACAGAGCCAAGGAAAAGTGAGACTCTTCCATTTCCCTTCTTGGGTTTTTTTCTCTTCCATTAACCTTCCGTAGTTCCGTGTAATATCAGTCTTCTACACTTAGACC
The DNA here is from genome assembly GCF_965194825.1 of Balaenoptera physalus. Lineage (NCBI taxonomy): Eukaryota > Metazoa > Chordata > Mammalia > Artiodactyla > Balaenopteridae > Balaenoptera > Balaenoptera physalus. Next base: position 88,878,473 of record NC_138892.1, on the reverse strand, counting down.
TAACATTTCTCGGCACTGCTCCTAAGAATGGCGTGCGTGAGAAGGCACAGGGCTGGAATACAGAAGACACCCGTGCTCCCAGAGTAAAGGTCAAGCGGATGCCCGGACGTCTTCTCCTCCCTAGTCTTGAGCACTCAAATGGGAGGATTGGCTTTGACTGCAACACTCGGCTCCTAATAGGTGGTGGAGACATGTTTAACACTGACATAAATACAGAGGGGTTCACTTGAGTCAGCTTTAGTCAAACATTTCTTTTGATCTTTGGTTTATAGCACTGGAATCAACGTAAAATGTAAACCAGAACCTGAGTGCTATTACAATGTAAAAATTATCCTTGTTCCATTAAAAAAATTTCCTACAGTGGTAGTAGTAAGAATAGTGACATGGACGGGAAAAGACAGAGTTTTATTTAGCAAATTGCAGTAATTTCTGGCTTTGTTTTTTAAACAATAGGGTGTTTGGCAAAACAGAGTCACAATCCCAGTAACAATGGAATACAAGTAACAATAAAACATCCACAAAGGGGCTTCCCTGGTGGCGCAGTTGTTGGGAATCCACCTGCCAATGCAGGGGACACGGGTTCGAGCCCTGGTCCGGGAAGATCCCACATGCCGCGGAGCAGCTAGGCCTGTGCACCACAGCTACTGAGCCTGTGCTCTAGAGCCCGCAAACCACAACTACTGAGCCCACGCGCCACAACTACTGAAGCCTGTGCGCCTAGAGCCCATGCTCCGCAATAAGAGAGGCCACCGCAATGAGAAGCCCGCACACCACAATGAAGAGTAGTCCCCACTCGCCACAACTAGAGAAAGCCCGCGTGCAGCGGCGAAGACCCAACGCAGCCAAAAATATAAATAAATAAATAAATTTATTTAAAAAAATCCACAAACTATGTAGCTTTTCCTGTCACAAGGTACTGTAATCTTCCTAATGACTACACTTAGGCCAGGATCTGCATCTTTGGGCAACAAGATGGCGTTCAGGGGCACACAAGCATTTTCTGCTACAAGGAAAAGGAGTGTGTTTGTTTTACTTTGTAAAGTTTGTTTTACTTTGTCTCATCTTCCTTTCAGCACAATTTCCTACCTTTTCTCCACTTCAGATATCTACCCAGGGCCTTTAGGTCAACTTTTAGGTATCCAGACTTCTCACTGAAGAGTTCATTTAGGTGGAGTGCCCTATTTCAATGTTTGTATAAACTAAGATTTGTATTCCTCTTTTATACTCCACTGTTTATTTTTGTATATCAACTTAAAATATACTATGATTAAATAAATTCACAGCAATCTATGAATGGTCAGTTGGTTTATCTACCCATCTGTGCTTGTACTTTTAAGAGTGTTATGGGTTGAACTGTTGTCCACAAGGAAGTTATGCTGAAGCCCTAACACCTCATGCCTGTGAATCTAACCTTATTTGGAAATAGGGTCTTTGCAGATTTAATCAAGTTAAGATGAGGTCGTTAGGGTGGACCCTAATTCAATATGTCTGGGGTCCTTATAAGAAAATGGCCATGTAAAAGCACAGACACACAGAGAGAACACCATGTGACAGCTGAGGCGGAGATGAGAGTGATACAGCCTCAAGCCAAGGAATGCCAAGGCTGATGGTCACCACCAGAAGCTAAGAAGAAGCAAGGAAGGATTCTACCAAGGGTCTGAGAGGGAGCATGGCTTTGCTGACACCCTGACTTCAGACTTCTAGCCTCCAGAATTGTGAAAGAGTAAATTTCCATTGTTTTAAGCCACCTAGTTTGTGTTACTTTGTTATGGCAGCCCTAGGAAACATACAAACAGCATCTTATTAATTCAAATACGTTATAGTATTTTTGAGCAAAGCATACCTCTTTCACAATTCAGACTCCTTATGTGTGTATGCTTGTGTGAGCAAGCATATTCTGTTTTTTCCTCTTTTTCATCAAATTTTAAAGGGAGATAGTCCCACAAATATAGCTTTGGCAATAAAAGAAGCAAAGCTAACTCTATATTTCAATCTAATACCATTTTTATGTCTTTCCTATGGTCCTTTGTACTGCCCCCATCTCCACCCCATCACCTCTAATTTAGTGCCTACACATATATATTTCCTACATTTTTAATGACTCTTTCTTCCTATGTAAATTAATGTTTATAGAAACTAAAAGCAAAATCCGTCAGTAATTCTTTTAGCATTACTAAAGATTGCTCATTTTTTAAAAGATCTAATTCCTAGTAGTTAGTCAAATATTAATAGAAAATGGCCAAAGTAAATATCCAAAATAAAACATGTATTAATAACATATATGTGCTTTAGATAAGTATTTAATACTTAAAATAAATTTGTATACAAACACACATACATACTTTTAAAATACTATAATCCTATATTTACTATTATGCAACTTTTTGAACTTAAAATATAAATCATGGATATCTTTCCATATCTCTATGGATAAATTTCCCTAATGTTTAATAATCTCACAGAAATCCATCTATGAATGCACAATAATATAGCTAGCCCCCTGACACTTAGAAAGTTTCTAATTTCTCTATAACAATAATGTCACAAACAATATAGTTACAAATTCTGGCATATGTAAAACCAGGGGTAATGACATCCAAGTTAGGGTGTGTGTGTGTGTGTATAATATCCTTCTGATGTATATGCCTCTTCACATACACACTCAAATTTCTACATGTGTATGCACAAAATATCTCTGCAGATACACAGGAGAAAACATGTTACATGAATCATTCTAGAACTGAAATTGGGTGAGTAAAGAACAGGAGTAGGAAGGAGAAATACTTTCCATTATACACATTTTATTACATTTTTTACTATTTACCCTGTGCATGTAATATCCTCTCAAAAATTAGCTATACTTTCATAAATTAAAATGTGGAATCAGAAATTCCTTAGAAATTAATAAATGTAGAGCACAGTTATTCGACATCAGTATTATATAAATTCAAATAAAATACTTTAAGCTAACCAGAAATTTTATGACTGGTACCTTTTATTGAAAATTGTTTTCATTATTTTTTTTTTCTTTTCTGTTCAGTCTTTTGTTTTCATTATTGATCTGATTATATTATTCCTAAACACAAACAATTTAAAATTAATTTGTCACATATATTTATTTTTCTTTGGAAGCATACATTTTAACAGTAAAAACTAACCCAAATTTAGACTTTGTAAAAGAAACTGAAAACCTATAATTTTTCCATTTTACAATGTATAAGGTTAGGATAGGAGGAAAACTCATTGGTTCCAGATGGTTACATCAGTGGCAAATGAAAGTCTTTTTTTTTGATAGAGTTGAGATTACTGCACATTTTTAGTGGGTTCCAGTTGTTGATAATAGACTGAATTTCCTGATAGCCTTTCCTCTCCTCCACAATATTAGCTTTGAGTGCATACTAACTGAAAGAGATCTTAAATATTGAAACTGTGCAATAAATGCCTCTTAAATGATTTAAAATTTCAATAGAAGGAGATCTAGCCAGAAACCTTGTCTTTGGCCTGAAAGACCAGTTACTCAAACTGTTAAAAAGTAACAAAATATTTTCCTGAATATTTCAGTGAGTGAAAGAAAAACCATAAATCTACCTGAAGCAACTATTGTTTCTGGAAACACAGAAATCATCACAAGCAGGTGCATTACTATCTCTGTCTCTTAACTTATCAGACCTCCCTCTTTTATGCTTTCCAAGTTGACTTATTGGTCACTGGATTAAAAACTCCAGAAAGTTATGTAACGCACCACAGAATATAGATAGGAGTGGCATTCAGCACATGGTTTATTTATATACCACAAAACATGGCACCAGAGAGTCTTTGGAAATTATTGTTATTACGATCATTTCATGTGTGCAGCATCACAATACAAGCCCCTTTAAAAAACCCACAATTGTTACTCTACTGCATTCAGAAAGACACACGATGCAGGCTCAGATCTTGGCAACCTGTGAAAGTGCCCAGTCGAAAATTACTAACAGCTGGAGATGACAGTTGTTTTAACAGCTGAGCTGACAGGATTAATTTAAATGCACTGAAATCAAAAGTAGATAACACCTGTTTAGTCTTCTAGGGCCATTCGACAAGGTAGGCCAAAGGAAAAATGCAGAGCCAGAACTGTGTCTCTTTCTCTCCTCGAAGGACAGAGGGGCTTCAGAGAAGAATGTCACCTTTTTGATGGAGGTGGGGTAGATTTCAGCAGCAGGGGCCTGGTCAGGCTTTATCAGTTTTTAACATCTGGTTCCTATAATATACCTCCTTCCCTTTTTTCCTTCTCTGTCCAAGGTCTTTGACCCAAACCCAACAGTGGATAGAGATCACTAGATTTCAAAGCTATGGCTACTCACTACAGCTCCCTAGAAATTCTCTTGGGTTAATTAATGTATTCTCTTTGAGCTTCACGGCCACAGCCACAGAAGAGCTGCTTTTTTTTTTTTTCTTCCCTTCTTATCTTTGGATCCAAAATATATCATGTCATACAGGAGTCTGCATTTCAAATGGCTGCCAAAAAAATTATTCGGAGTTGGTTTTTGTGTAGGATATTTGTCAATAGTTGATTGTTTTAATCTAAAAACAAAAAAAGTATTAAATAAAAATGTTGAATTGAGGAATAATGAAAAAATGGTTTCGTTTGTATGGGTGGGGATGGTAGAATACAGTGATTTCCTCAAAAGGTGCGTGTAAGCCTAGATTTATATACTCTTATGAACACAAGTACATAAATGAAACAAAATCAGACTGGAAGCAGAAGTGTTTATTTTGCTTCCCTTCCAGGAATGAGGATCTAAATTTACTCAAGGAACATAAAGACTATTTTCTCTCACATAGAGGAATATTTTGGCCTAATATTAAGAATCCTAACATGTACAAATCAAAAACTGTTCTATTCAAATACTGTGCCAAAATTATACTAATATCATTTACAGGGAACACACAATATATGGAATGATTCTGAGTAGACACAATGTTTGCCCTTCAAACTTTTACCAAATTCTATACTGCCCAATTTAGAAGAAAATATACTTCTATCCGGTGAAGTAGGGAAAGGAAATATCTTCAGGATTAAGGCTGCTTCTTTCTTAGCCAGCTCTGGATTTTGAAAAGCACAAAACATAAGGTTTTTATGTTTATCTGACTTACAGCCAAAATAAAGAGATAAGACAATAATGATATTTTTTCCTCATTTGGGGAAAATAAATGCGCATAAGCTATTTTGAGGAGGCAAGATTTTTGAAAATTCAGAAACTTTGGAGCTTTTAAAATTGTCAATAGTGATGTACATTTAAAGGAGGAGCATGATTTAGAATCTTGCTTAATTATGGAAAATGCAAGATGATACACTTTAGGGGTAGGCCAACTTCTAGGCATGTAGTACTTCTAGCTTTCCTATTTCATAAAAATAAGTTCTGTATTAGAAATACTTTAAAAACAAATCATTTGTAGTAATCCAGAAACTTCTTGAAACACTCTAATTAAAAAAGAAAAAAAAGCATATCTCTGTTAACCTCAGAACAATATAAATATATGAATGGCTTATCCGACAACTCAAAACAAAACCCAGCTTTTAAAGTGCCTTAATTTTAATAAAAGTGAGCTGTTTATAATTTCCATATATTTGGGAATTTTAAAGGCATATCTCTGTTATTGTTTTCTAGTTTAATTTCATTGTTGCCTGAGAACATACATTATATATTTTCTATTCTTTAAGATTTTTCCTTCGTTCTGTTAATGAAGCTATATTACATTCATTGATTTTCGTATGTCGAACCATCTTGCGTTTCAGGAATAAATCTCCCACTTAGTCACGGTAAAAAAAAAAAAAGTGCCTTAAGTCTGTTCACTCACTAAAAAAAAAAAAAAAAAAGTGCAGTAAAAGCGTAGCCATTCTAAATAAGGGGAAACTGTTCTTATTATTCCAAGTAATTTGCAATTGTACTGGGATTTTTTAAATCTTTGAGACGCAAATAATTGTATTCCATGAAATCAACTGCAATAATATTTTTTAAGAAGCAAAGAAATAAATTACTACTGGTAGTTATATTTTCTACATATAACACCTGATCAGTATCTGAAATTGTATGACAGAATATAGCTACTTATAGCATACATTTTTATTTTTATTAATAATCTAATAGCAGGTCAACACAAATATTAACTCTGGTGTGACTGAGGCTTTATTACCTTATTTTCTTGTCAACATCAAAGTTATGACTGTGTTATGGACAGTAAAAGTGCAATGACATACTTTAAATACTTTGGGTCAAAATATGTACAGTAATAATTTGTTCTTCTTGGTAGTTTCTTAGAGCAATTTCCAAAGAAAAAACAGAGAAGGAAATGTTTTTTCAGAAAGAAACACTTATGCTTTAAAGGACAATCTGTTATAATGTATTACTTATTAGATCTCTTTAGAGAAAGACACAAGAAGAAAATTTCAAACCTAGAAATAACACAAGCAAGGCCAAAACCAAACTCAAGGGGAATTTTAAGAAGCATAGATTGCTTATTGTTTGTTTTCTTCATATCCAATATCTTTATTTGGGATGGAGGGAGAGGAAATGGTGACTCCACAGAGTTTAAAATCCGAATTATCAAAATCCCACTTACTAGTGAATAGCTCTGCCTAAAAAGATGAATATTGACATACTATATCTAAGAAAAATATATGCTTCTCATAAAATGTACATGAAAATGCTTCTATTTGAAAGCATCTAAACAGAGTATGTAACATAAAGAATAAAAAGATAAGACAGACAGTGACCTTCAAGTGGAAGTTACTGTGAGAATTAAAAGAAATTATTTGCTAAATGATGTGAAGAAAAATACCTCAAACTGTATTGCATTTTTCTCTTATACTCAGTTCTGTCTTAAAATAAAAATCACACCTTTTGAGAAAATGTAACTGTATTTCTAAAGCATTAGGTTCCAAGTTTTTTTTTTTTTTTTTTCCTGTGTTATAGTTATTTCAAAGTTTTTGGTCTATTGGGTATACAAACAATAATTGCTGATCTATTCAGTCTAATGATAGATTCTTCAACTTCTATAAAATAAAGAACAATTTCTTCCCTGCTTTTTATCTCTTTACACAACTCAGAGACTCAAAGAAGATAATTACAAACAATGCCTGAAGAACGGTTCAGTTAATGTTAATTTATACAACAAACTAATTACTACCAAATGGTAAAAATCACATGTGGAAGTCCCTCTCTCCCACACACAGAACTAAACCAGCAGCCATCTGTCTCAGCTTGGGGAGAGCTCAGGGACACCCAAAGAAGATAAGGAAAAGGAAGGGTGCAGAAGCATCGGCTCGCTCACCTACATAAAAAATCACAGAATTTTTCTGAACATTGAATGTTTTCAGGAAGCCAAAGAGCAAACATATAGAAAGAAGGTGTTTCAAATGTCTTTTAATAAAAGCACATGTTGTTCTGTAATCATCATCGCAGGTAGAAACCTATCTTCAGCAAGTAAATGCTTATTTTGTTTTAGACACAAACTATGTATTTTTTAAACTGTCATTCCTCATCCATGTACCATTTTGCTATAGAAGAAAGAGCATGCATACTTGCATCTTCTTAAGGAAGTTAATAATTTCTGAGTTCTAGAATGTGTATGTCTATATACCTAACAATTAGTAAAATAGTCTCCTTATATATTATGAATGTAACTTGACAGATGATTGCTAAATTATTCTTACTGAAATAAGTTCATACATTTTAACAAACAATGCTACCAATATTTTGACATTTAATTAGGCCATAATTATATCAAATGCAGCAAAATAAGGGAAATATTTTTCCTTTAAAATCACAAGGTGAATCTTGACATTTAAGCAACAATAGATTTTTCAGATGAAAAAAAATCCAAATGGGAATGTAAGAGTATTAAAATGTTTTTTATTTTTTAAATTAAAAGAATATTTATTCATAGATGTGTTTCAGCTATGTTTTTAATGACATTCAGAATTCCAAATAGAGAAATAAGGTCTTGGCAAATATTTGTTGAGTGAAAAACAGAATGAGGAAACTGGAAGTAGTAGCAATAATATTAATTTCCCCTAACACATATCCCTTGTAGAATTAAAAATGTTTTACACATAGCATGTTCTGATCTCACTGAAATTGGTTCTCTTGAATTGCCCTTTATATACTTGCTGGTAGCTGACCTGATTCAATGATAGACCATATAGCAAACACTGAAGCAAGTGGATTTATAGGAAATTATTCTCTTCCACAGTGAGATGTCCCATACTGAAGGGTTGTAGCACTTCAATATGAGATTCCTATAGAAGGCAATGGAAAAGAGTGTACAAAGCAGCAGGACCTTAATACTACAAGTGAGGAGACTCTGCAAAATTATCTATTTATTAAGTTATTTCTTGAGGCTATTTCATAAAAGTTGACACAGAACCTCTAGAAAATATTGTTTTCTGAAGTTCTTCAGAGATACACATAAATTTTTCACTTCCTTTATCAGCTTTTAATGGAAACATTAAAATAACATTTTAGTTCTTTTACCTGTACTATGTTCATACGCTATGTGATGATCAATTTTACTCAGGAATATTCTCATAGAAGTACGAATATTTTAAAACAAAAGTCTAATTTTGTTTGCCTTTTAAAATAGGTTAGAAATAGGTACAAATTGCAAGAAAGGTTTTCATCCAAAGAATCTTTATGTTGTGATATTTTCATTCAAGATACCTTTATCACTGTCCAAGATTATAGCGGGCACCCCTATTAGAATTAAAGTCACTTTAGAGATATAAGGACTCTGTAACTCTCAAAATCTATAAAATAAGGTGTATAGGTTGGTTATCAACGGTGCTCTTTATCTCCCTTGCAGTATCTCTGGAGAGGCAGGTTCATATAAGAGAGAGAGGCATGATTTAAAAAAAGAGAAGTAAACATAGGTCAATTCAGGATTCTAGCAAAAACTAACATTAAAATGTCTGCCTTTCATTATTTGGACAAAATTTTCACTCAAAGCAATGCAAATAAATTATAAGCCACAAGTCTTACAACAAAACATCTTATCTTCTATCCCAATGCCTTAGTACTAGAGATTCATAGTACAGACCAACAGCAAACTTTGTTTTTATTTGGATTACTACAGAACACCTAATCAACACCAATGATTAACCTGGTGTATAACAGATCAGTGAGAGTTCACTGTTCTGTTCTTTTTGCTCATATTTCTTAATAAAATATGAGCTCTCCAATTCTGTTTTTTTAACTTCTTTTGCATATTGACTTAATAAAACATTAATATATTGCTAGAATTTTATATCTAGAAAGAACTATAAAACTCACCTAATGAAATAATTTTATTTTCAAATAAAGGAAAATGAAGCAATTGTCCAAGTTTACCCAGATAATGATAGAGGAAAATCTAGCATCTGAATCTTCATAATTCAGCATTTCCTTTACTAGACTTCCTTTAGGAAGAGAGCTAGAAACCCTGCGGTGGATGCCTTGCTTCAGGTCGGAGATCGCTTATTCAACCATTCAATTAACTCGTTGAATTAGGAGTCACTGTGCTAGGAACTCTGGATAATGGGGTGACTGAGACTCTGTTCCTGCCCTCTAGGACAGGGGTTGGCAGACTATCTGTAAAGGGCCAGGGAGCAAATATTTCAGGCTTTGTAGGCTATACTAGTCAACTCTACCATTACATCACAGAAGTACATTACAGGACACTACCTCCATATGTAAATGAATGAGCATGGCGCTGTTCTAATAAAACATTACTTAAAGACACATATTTAAATTTCATATAATGTTCACATGTCGCAAAGTAGTCTTCTCTTGAAGACTAGCAGCCTAGATTTGGCCTACAGGTCATAGTTTGCCAACCACTGCTTTAGGAGGTCAAAATCCAATGGAGGAGAGAGACAATACAATTTCTTAAGGGAGGGAGGATGGGGGCAATTAGAGTTAGCAGAAAATTTCTGGTAGGGGGTGAAACAAACTAAGTATTAAGAATGAATGGCCATAACCCAGGTGCGAAGTAAGGTAAAAGGCACTGCAAACAGACATCATAAGCAAAGAAAAGCATGGTAGCTGTGAAAAGCCATAGGCAATTTGGCATTACTAGAAAAAAAGTCATAAAGAGTGATGTAGGGAATGGTAGGAAATGAGAAAAGAGGCTGGAGAGTAAGACAGGAAGTGAACTCACTGCAGCTGCAGGCTGACCCACCCACCCAGTTTAATAAAGGTCTCTGCAAGACCCAATAAAATATATAGGATGGCACAAGTAGCACATCACATGCCAACTGAGGCTCTTTTTCCACTCTTGAGAAGAAATTAAATGTCTACTTCCACATCCCGAGGCTGCTCTGCCATTGTCTCTTTTTCTTTGGGCAAATACTTTAAGAAAAATATCGATTGCATTTTATTAACTGCCAGCATGACATGTCAGTATGTCAGGAAAAATGTATTAATACTTGGTTCTATATGTACCTGTTATATACTTGTATGTCTTAGAATTCAAGCAGTTTTGTTTAAAATTGAGGTTATACAAATGCTGGAGAGGGTGTGCAGGAAAGGGAACCCTCCTACACTGTTGGGAATGTTGGTGCAGCCACTGTGGAAAACAGTATGGAGGTTCTTCAGAAAACTAAAAATAGAATTACCATAGGATCCAGCAATCCCACTACTGGGCATACATCCAGACAAATCTATAATTCAAAAAGATACATGCACCCCTATGTTCATAGCAGCACTATTCACAATAGCCAAGACATGGAAACAACCTAAATGTCCATCGACAGATGAATGGGTAAAGAAGATGTGGTATGTATATACAATGGAATATTACTCAGCCATAAAAAGGAATGAAATTGGGTCATTTGTAGAGATGTGGATGGACCTAGAGTCTGTCATACAGAGTGAAGTAAGCCAGAAAGAGAAAGACAAATACCATATGATATCACTTATGTGTGGAATCTAAAATGTAACACAAATGAACCTATCTATGAAACAGAAACAGAATCAGGGACATAGAGAATAGACTGGGGTTGCCAAGGAAGAGGGGTGTGGAAGAGGAATGGATTTGGAGTTTGGGAGTAGCAGATGCAAACTGGTATATACAGAATGGATAAAGAACAAGGTCCTACTGTATAGCACGGGGAACTATATTCAATATCCTATGATAAACCATAATGGAAAGGAATATGAAAAAGAATATATATATATATGTATAACTGAGTCACTTTGCTGTACAGCAGTAATTAACATAGCATTGTAAATCAACTAGACTTCAATAAAAAAATAAATAAAATTTAAAAAATAAAATTGAGGTTATAACTGTAGAGCAAACAACCTTTTGGCTAGGCATTTAAATTTTGAGAATGGATCAGTACCTGAACCAGGAACTTACACAGCTAAGTGTACTTTAGCTCTCTGGATAAGGTTAGGTTATATACCCATTATTATTACCATGATTTGGGCTCAACTTTCCAAATACCATTCTGCTAAAACAAGAATTCAAAGATAATATCCTCTACTATTTTAGTGAATAAAGGCTAAAGATGGATAAAGGGGAAATAATACATTCTATGTATAGGCTTATTAGCTTGAGAACCTGGAGGGGAAGCAATTAGAATATTTCCTTAGGGTTGTCAATTTTTCCCAGAAAGCTACAGATAAGCAGAAATCAATAACCTGAAAATATCCAGAAAAGATGAGATGATGAGAAAAACAACATTAAAAGAAGTTATGTCATCATGGGCTTCCCTGGTGGCACAGTGGTTAAGAATCTGCTGGCCAACGCAGGGGACACAGGTTTGAGCCCTGGTCCGGGAAGATCCCACATGCAGCGGAGCAACAAAGCCCGTGCGCCACAACTACTGAGCCTGCGCTCTAGAGCCCGCGAGCCACAACTGCTGAAGCCCGCGCACCTGGAGCCCGTGCTCCACAACAAGAGAAGCCACTGCAATGAGAAGCCCGCGCACTGCAACGAAGAGTAGCCCCGCTCACCGCAACTAGAGGAAGCCTGCGCACAGCAGCAAAGACCCAATGAAGCCAAAAGTAAATAAATAATTTTTTTTTTTTTAAAAGAAGTTATGTCATAGAGAGAGAGATCCAGTGAATACTGTAACAGCTTTCTGCTCAAGCATGTAAACAGGATTGGCTAAAGCAGTCATAATAGCCACATGACCTTCACAGGTGACATAAACAAAGATATGTCCATCAATATGTAAATATTAATTCAATTTAGAGGATAAATAATTATAGGCACTGATTATATGTTCACTTTAGCTGTAAGGCACCCCCCTCTATTTACAGAGCCTCCAGTACCTCCTCACTCACAGTGCCTTTCACCATGAAGTTACATGGTTTGTTTCCCCCAAAAAACGATGAGCAAATTAAGGACAGTAACGGTGTCTTTGATCTCCGTCCTCATTCACCTATAAAATAACTAGCATATAATAGAACCTCAGTAAGTGCTTTCTGTCAGAATGAGAGAAAGAGTGAATAGGAGAGCAAACAGAAAACAAAGGGATTACAGAGAAAGGAGGTATTGACTCTCTGGGGCATCCAGAGAGACTTTACACAGGATGTTAGCAGGAGTCCAAAGGTAATGAAAAAATAAAACAAAACAGAATGGGAGGTTCTGTTCTGTACTGAGATCCTTATCTGTGTATTTTCTTTTTGTCAAAATTTGTTCTAGGCCAAAATTTTTTAGTTTAGAGATTGAGATAAATGCTCCTAAAATCTAATTATAACTTATTATATTTATTGTATGTGTGTGTGTGTGTGTGTGTATGTGTGTGTGTGTGTGTGTGTGTGTGTATTCTTTAATTCTAGGGAAATTTTGGAGAGCTAACAGAGTTGGCAAGATTTTGTCCTGTGTATGTGAGCATAGATGTAGATAAAAATAACTGACAGTGATAGAGATTTAATATTTCTTTAATGCTGTCTTCAAAAGCAATTATTAGACATTATTTCAGAAGGGTTCACATTGTTTGAAATTTAGATAAACCATTTCAAAAGACAGTATTTCCCTATTTAATGGAATATACTTTGAAACTTGCAAATATTCTTAATTTGAATATCTTAAATTTAGAAAACAGAAGAAAAATTCATGAAGAGAAAAAAACAAGGACTCTCAGGTTTACTATGCTTTTTGACTTAATATTCTTTATTAACCCCCAATTACAATATTCTTTAAGTGAAAAAGATGTGCTAAAAAAAATACACAACTTCAATTTATCTTCAGTTCTTTTGGTTCCTTCTTAATGATTCCCATGAGCTGAAAGGAGAAAAGACTAAATAAGCACAACAGCAAGGTGGCCGTCCTCCGTCCGGCAACTCAGAACAAGCAGAGCTAAACTAAAGCACTGAGGGGGCAAAACAAGCACACGTCTAATTCTGGTCCATTTTACTCTGCCACTGGACATGACTTCTGCCGGGAGTCTGGAGTGCTGTCCTGTATGTGAAGGCTGAGAACCGACCTCTCCTATTCACAGGGTACTGCTCTCAACATTGCTACCTCCCTGTTTAGGTGTTTTCCTTCCCTTAAACATGGTATCTCGACAGAGGTGAAAAATACTAACAGTGCCGGAGCAAAGACTGAAGCAGAAACATTTGGGTTAAAAAACAGAGATAGAAAACAAAACTCCAAAGGGAGAAGGGTGCATTTTGTTCATTTCTACCACTTTCTGCTTCCAAGTCTTCCATTTGACTAATGTCACATGATGGTGTATAAACTTTTCATGCAAATTTCTACAAAGCATAACTTCTCAGAAAAGAAAGGCCTATGAAACAGAGATTTAATTCATCTTGAAACAGCAAATCATTTCTTATCTATTAACACACAAAATACCAGCCTAGAAGCACTGTCCTGTTATAATAAACAGACGTCTTCGATTATGACATGCTCTCCCAGCTACTGATCTCTTCCGTAATTATACTATGCAATGAGCACGGCACTGATATTATACTAATATGTAGGGAGGAGAGAACTTAACCACAAATTAAATCAAGGCTCAATATTTCAGTGAAACTTACATAAGGACTGAGAACAAATGGTCTGTTTATTAGAAGGAAGTAAAAAGATGATTTTATAATATCTCATTTTCTATTTCTAATTAAAAAGTTTAGAAATGAAATCTGTCTTAGAATTCTAGTCTCTTAACTGTCCATTTCAAACAAATTAGATAAAACTGTTTATCATGTTTCATAATCACCTGTACTTGTCATATTAATAGCAATAACAATCTTCAAAAAAACATTTTATATAGACAGGTTGCAAAGAAAAGAGAATGGCAAATAGAAAACTGTTTTCTACAGACAAAAGGATAAAGTTCAAGAAAAGGTTCCTCTCAGCCTTTTGCAGAACTGTCAAACAACTTCTATTGACCAAGAATAGCACACAGTAAACACACCAAACAAAAGAAATGATGAAAGATGTATTTACTTGTTCAGGGCTTTTATTTTTCTTTCTATTTCATATACACCCACTGAACAGTCTGCATTGTGTTAATAAATAACCAGTAGCAACCTAAGTGAACAGAGGAGGGGTTTCTATGATGCTGTCAGGTACCAGACAGTTGCTTGGCACTGCTGATACAGTGCTCTACACGTGAGTTGTATGACCGCATATAAAAGAGAGCATATAGGTTAATGGATGGATCCTTTTACCTCTTAGATACAATGGGAGGAAAGGAAGAAAAGTTGTAAAAAAAAATGGTTAGCTTTTTGGAATTGTCCAACCCTTTCAATTTGGGAAGGAACAAATCAATTTTACGGACCATGTCCTGCCAGAGTAATCTTTTACCAGATAACTTGCTGTAGTTATTTGGAAATCTGCTAAACTGTAACTCCAAACTCTTCAACACTTAAGTGATTTTTCAAATTGTTTCCAATGTTGGCTCCATGCTTTATTCCATATATATGAATTCAAATTTGAAATATTCTGAAGAAAATTTTCTGTTTCTATTTTCTAAAATATGAAAAAAAGTCCAAATAATATGTATGAATTGGAACTAAAATCCATAAGCTCAGTGATCAGCGTGTTATAAGTTTACCTCATTTATGACATTAAATACTCAAACAAGATAGCTACTCTGTTTCGTCAGCCTGACACATTTTCAGTGTTTTGAACTTACTCTTCATTAAAGTTTGTTTCCAAATGTTCCGTGACAGTCTTTCCAAAAGCCACGAGAAAAGTCTAACATAAATGAAAATAAGCTAAAGCCAGAAAACATCAGAGTAAAAGTGAAATTATATACATACACACACACACACAGTGCGTGTGTACGTATATATATATATATATATATATATATTTATTTATTTATTTATTACTTATTGTCTCATAAATGGTTTCTATATGATATGTAGATGACCTGAAAAGATATATGAATAAAAGTTGGCTTTCAAATTCAGGGCATAAAGAAAGGGCATTAGCTCTGAATTCTACATAAGATCTCCCCCTCAGTGTCAAACTCCATCATCCAAAAGTGGGAGCACGGAGCACAATCTGGTATCCAAAGATTATCGACATGTATGAAAGACTATCTTAATCAACCCAAATATCCAGGTCATATGCTCATTCTGTTCTGCCCTAGCCTCACTGCTCCCTCACGATCTTGGCCATATTTTTCTTCAACATTAAGGGTGGTTAAGGAGGGCACACTGGGAGTCCTTGAGGTCTCAGAACTCTGGGAGCAGGTGGCAAAGGAAACTCTGAGTGAGCTCTCCACCGACTCTAGTGCTGTCCGTGCCTTCCCCATAAGCAACTCCTATTAAAAAAAAAAGACCAAGCATCCACTAGAACAAAACCAAGCAGGCCCATTTAATTAGGGCATTTGCTCGATATCCACTTCTTCATGTGAAACACACAGACACATGGGCCTAGGAGGTCTGATTAATTTTAATATGCACAGTCGTGACAAGTGCCTCAGTGGTAACTGAGTGAAAAGCACACACGCGCGCAAACACACCAAATCCTCCAGCTAGTCGAGTCTGACAAATCAGCTTCAGAAAAATGCTGTGTGTGTTCCCCAGATTAGAGTGTTAAGATTCAGCAAGGGCCTGAACCTTTAATGTGAGGGAAAAGAGGCCTCAGAAACAGGTGGCTGGCTCTTCACTCTTGAATAAGTGATATCTCCAAAAGCTGTGGCACATGAGCAGCAAGAAGGGCTGGCACCTTCCCCTAATGTCCATGTCCAGCCTGGGTCAATGGGTGTTTTTTTAAGTGCTCCATGCATTATAACACAAAGTCTGGACCCAAGGGTTTTAGTTATGGACAAGGAAAACAGGGGTACCTCATTTATCTGAAAGGTTTAGGAAATATTAGAAACATTTGGGTAAAGACAAGCTTGCAATGATTTTCACAGTCCTGTTGGTAGATAAACTCACGTATAAGCAGGAATCAAATAGTACTCTTCTTATGTAACAAATAGCCACCTGAAAAAAGAATGCCGCCTTGATTGTTCACAGAAGGATGAACATCAAGGACATAGTCTTAAAAATGATTACATTTTATTAACAAAAGTACAAGTTCTAATTGAAAAGAAAAATATAAGCTTTCTTGGCCGAATGGGATTCTTGTACAGACAGCCCTGGATCTCAGCTCAGGGACCTCCTACTCTAAAGAAGATCCCCCAAAGGCAATCCCTGAGCCATTACAATCCAAGTCAGAAGGTCTTTTGAGAAAATATAAATTAATTTTCTGTAACACTTAATGAAATCAACAATATCAAGATAAACCGCTGTGATGGATCCCGCTTGAAACGAAGAGGAGCGTGAATACGTTTCACTCTAGTGTTGAAAAATTACAAGGTTTCAGACTCAGTGTACTCTGTGCTAAAGTTAAAGCACTTATTCCTAAAGACATAGGTTCTACAGCATTTGAGGGTGTCTTCTTGTCCTGACCTTTAAAAAATAAACTCTTTTATCATCATTTTATGAGTGTCGATTTCCATACAGTGGTGCCTTGGAAAAGGGTGCCTGGAAGTTAGACCCCAGCAGGCTCAACAAGAAGAGACATTTTCCAGTGACAGACTGCATAGACAAACACGTAGCCACAATGCATTAGGAGTAGCCTCCAACAGCGGTGGGAGTGTGAGGAACAAAACTTAAAAGGGCTCAACTGAAAAGTACCCTTGTTTGTCCTTCAGTGGAACAGCACTTACAAAACCTCTTCAACGTGTACTTTGTCAAAAGGACAGTGAGTAACTAAACAAAAGCAACTCAAACCTCTGCCAATTAAAGTATCTTTAGGCTTTTCTCCTGATCCGTTCAGTTTTTATTTTTCCCACCTCATCAAATGTGGCTTTAAAATAAGAGTGAATTTCAAAGTGAATTTCAATATTCTTAATTTAACAGAATGCTTTGGGATTTTGAATTTAGGAAAGCCAATCTCCATAATTTCCTTATAAAAATAATAATTAAAAAATGGTAAAATTAGGGGGTAATTTTGAATTCCAATTTCAACTTATCTGTTAACGTAATATGGTTCAATTTAAATTCTAAAGGGCTGCTCAACAACAGATATTTAAAGTAAAAGAGCAGGCATTGTGATTTATAATGTAAACTCAAACATCAAACATTCAATGCCTGTAGGGATGTTCACAAGGCCAAATATCATGCACCAGGGGCCTGTTTTTTCCACAGAATAATTATATATAATGCCGTAGCACAGCACAGATGAAAATACACTGCTTATAATATCTACTTTAGGACCCCTAAAATACATCTTAAAACAAGGAGAAAAAGCTTTATATCCATTTAGAGAATCTAATGGGTCTATATGTCAACACATTTATAATAGAAATTAAAAGTCCATTAACACATAATTATTTGGGGGGAAAAAAAACACAAGTAAAGTACCACAGAAGGTACAAGCAACTAAATTGAATTATTTTCAATACATGTGACAGAAGCAAATATCAAAAAGATACATTACACAAGAATATTCATACATATTTTTAAGTTGTAAGAGAGCATAATTCATGACCAAGAATTTACACTTTTTTGTTTCATAAACATACAGTTATAAACTTAAAAAGTGTCCAGCCCAATCCTAGAATGGTATACATGGAGTTAAGAGGAAGTTTTTTGGCATTTGCCACTGAGAATTTGTAGTATACTGACTGCATGGTGTCAGGGTGATATCCACTGAACAATATTCCCTGCTGTATCTGCTGGAGAGAAAGAAAGAGAAAGAGACAGAGAGACAGACAGTCAGGCAGAGACAGAGACAGAGCGAGAGACAAAACTGATGACAATAAAACTCCCAATATTTTCTTCACCCAGTGATGGTCTCTGGTCTGTAGGTGACTCTGAGGGTGAAGTCTTGAGATATGTCACAATATATACTTTTCCAAACTCATTCCATTATTTTATTAGTTCTTACAAAAAGAGAACTTTTTTGTGAATTCTGTACTAAAAGCAATGAACTGTTTCATGTAAAGTAACACTGGGTGACTCTGGTAATAGGTTATGCCTTTAGGGTCTTGTAATATAAAATTGTGAGCAAAGATTTTTTTGAAGAAGTTCAGGAAAAAAGTCCCAATTGTGTAAGTGATGACAAAGTCTAGTTCTAGTAGAAACAAAATTTCACTAATAAATGCAGTATCTCACACAACAAGGGGTACACTCTTCGTGGTGTAACAATTTTGGAGGTGTGGGCATCATACTCTAAGAAGGAAGAACACTGACAGATACAGATGCTAAATAAAACCAAGTATATGTGGGATCAGAAAGGAGGACTACACACATACCCACATGTACACACAAAAGGAATGAAAAGAAGAAAAATCAAAGTAGGGGAGGAAAGGAAGAACAAATGAAAGAAAGCTAAAATCTTAGAAAATATGAAACTTTTGGCCAAGGGAGCCTTCAATTATCTTTGTCTTCAGTACACATTTACATTTATTGTAGAAATAAGAATATATGAAATCCACACACCCAATGTTAAATTGCTTCTCCTAGTCTCATATTGGTCACATTTTGCAATTTTATCCGTATCAATATGGAGAAATCTTCTTTCTTTTTGAAAAGTAATTCTTCAGGTACAAACTTACTTAACCATATTTTATTTAGGGAAATTTATATAAATAAACTTCAAAACAACTAGCAATCCTAGGATTTTTATGAATGTTGGGTTTGTCGTTTTTGTTGTGGATTACATATCCTAAATTTCCAGAATTTTGCAGGTCTGAACCAGAATTTTTCAGTATATGTAAGTATCCTGGGACAGCATCACTGGAGCCATATTATGTTTCTGGTATGCCTAAAGTAACAATGTTTCTAACCAGCCAAGATGTGGTAATGACAATAACTGGTACAATTCCAAGTTGGTTATAATTTATAAAGTACTTTCATGTGCATTACCTCATTTGTTCCCTTCAACAACCCTCTGATGAAAGTAGGGCAGTTAGATTTGCCAACAGAGGACAGATATGCATTACATTACACAATTACTACAGCAATTTAAAGGCTGGTAAATATAATGTCTTTTATAATATAAATTATAAAGTAAATGCTCAGTTTTATGCAAAGAAATCCTTATTTAAATTTAAAATCTGCATTTCCCTCAAATGTGGCAAAACAGATACAATGACATTCCCAAATATTGCTAAATACTTGCAAGTTAATGCTTCAAAATGGATCGGAGACTAAACGATATTGATATATATCTTACACACAGTAATTGGTGGCAGACCCAGTACTACAGCTCAAACCCTGACTCACAGCGCAGTTACTCTTTTTCATCACGAATTGATTTGAAAGTCAGATAAGAACTACGAACTAGGTCTCAAAAAACGCACAAATATACATATTGTCCCCATTTTGCATACAATTTCCAGGATTTATAAGCCCTCTGAAGGAACTCCTGAATCCTGAGATTGGAAACTCTCCCATTGAGGGACTATCTTAGAGTCCCTGAAAGACTGGAGGGAACAAGGAAGGAGTTGAGTCAGTTACTTTTCTTTGACTACAGGCCTCCGGAGATTAACTGTGGGGGGGCGGGGGTGGTGTGGTGGAGTGATAGATCCAACTGTAGCCTGCTAGCATCTTGAGCTCGTCGTAAGAAATAATAACTCTCTCTCGCATGCCAGCTCTGTCCTAGAAAAGAGCGCTGGTCTCCATTATGATGAAACACTATTAAAGAACCATTTACAGCATCGAATTCTGGAAAATTATTCACAGATCAATTCACTCTTTACTTTGCCCATAGCAGTGGGGAAAATTGTAATCTGTGGCCACAAATTCATAGATAATGCCAATATATTAGCAATACTACAGTTATTTCAAAGATTAAAGTGACCATAAAATATGTAAAGTTTTTGTTATGTGTGTATTTTAGTTTTGTATCCTGGATCTTAATACCTAGCTTTGTGACCCGGGACAATACTTTAACCTCTAAGTCACAGGAAGAATTTAAAGTAATGATCTCAAAGATTCAATAATGACAAGAAGGATAGAGAGGACAAGATGAATGAGATAAACAGGTAGGGAGGTTAACTGAGTAGGACATGAAGAAAAGAGGGCAGTAAAAACAGAAGGCGGGGACTTCCCTGGTGGCGCAGCGGTTGGGAATCTGCCTGCCAATGCAGGGGACACGGGTTCGATCCCTGGTCCAGGAGGATCCCACATGCCGCAGAGCAACTAAGCCCATGGGCCACAACTGCTGAGCCTGTGCTCTAGAGCCTGCGAGCCACAACTACTGAGCCCGTGTGCTGCAACTACTGAAGCCAGCGTGCCTAGAGCCCGTGCTCCACAACAAGAGAAAGCACTGCAATGAGAAGCCCTCGCACCACAACAAAGAGTAGCCCCAGCTCACCACAACTAGAGAAAGCCTGTGAGCGGTAACGAGGACCCAATGCAGCCAAAAATAAATAAATAAATATTTTTTAAAAAACAAAAAAACAGAAGGCGAGCAATGAAATCTACTCAATTTTTAGGGGAGTGTTAGCAAAGGCTAAGAATGTCAATTAGTGGGTGGACCGTCATCCACAGGTAACACAATCACCTACCATGCACCAAGTTCATTGTTAGGAAGCGGAGAGGCACAGATAATCAAACCAAGAACTCATTTCAACGTTCACATACTTACAGCTGTGGAAGACAGCAGGTAAATAAACAATGATGGTAATGTGGTCAGAACTAACAGAGATGAGTTATGTTAGCAGTGTAGACTAAACCAAATTCTGACAAAGGTGTTCAGAGAAGGTGTTGAGCCTTAAAAGGTGCATATAAATTCATTAGGTGGATAAGACAGGGTATGATATTTAAGGTAGAGGAAACGGCATATGAAAAGGCAGAGTAGTATTAAAAATACAGAGTGCTGAGAGAACTGCATGCAGTTTCTTAAATAAAGACAGCATGAGAACATGTACCTTAGAGAATGGTGGAAAGTAAGGTTAAGGGGATAAAAGGGTCGGGTCTTGTGTTCAATGCCAAGTAGTTTTGTGGAGGAAAAGAAGTTCATTCTAATTCTAGTTCTTCCATATGACAAGAACATGAACAAGTTACTGAGACTTGAGTTTTAATTTTTAAGATAAGAAATAATACCAGCTTCGGAGTTTCTGAGGATTAAATGAGGTAGCTCACATAACATCTGGCAGAAGAGTCATGTATTTTTTTTTTTTTTTGAGTCGTGTATTTATTAAGGTCTTTCCTCTCCTTTTCCCAAGACAGCAATGGGGTAACACTGAAGCAGTATAAACGTCCTTTCAACAAATATTTTAAATATTTAGTATGTGCACTATCCTCACCCTTAAGGAGTTTAATATAGGGGAAGAAACTTGACAAATAAATGGACAGTCATAATACAGTTAAGTAACTAACAATGGAGGGAGGCAAGGAACAGTTCTTAAAAAGATGAAAAAGTTAATGCAGTGAGTGTAAATAACTCTTTCTTGCAACTTGGACTTGGAGAAATGAGGAACAGAATTACAGATAGAGGGGATGGGAATCAAGAAAAGGTGTTGTTTGTTGTGTTTCTAGGAGGAAGCGATATAAATAAGCTGAAAAGGTCATTCCAAAGAGACATAGGACTACTATAGATATTAATATAGAAAAGTTAAAATACGAAGCCTGTTATAATCTTGTATCTAAAAGGATTCTATTTTAAATGAGATATATAAAGTTCTCATCAAGGTAAAAATTACTTGCACCTGCAGTGTTCTGAGCCTAAGGTTTGAATGAAAATCAAAGTCTGGATCTGACCCCTAAATTTAAAGGCTGACCTGTAGTTATAGACTATCCCTAGCTACCTGGAACTTGAGAACATAGGACATTTGTGGATACCCATCTATCTTGGCTTTAGTAGCTAAATTAAGATAGCTGGTTGTCTTAGATTTGTTCAAATTTAATTTAATGATCAATGATATACTCTTTAAAACTAAGATGGGGTGATGACATTATTTCTAAAAGAATCAAGACAGAGAAGTAAAGAATACCAGAAGGTATGATGTAACTGAACTGGAAAAAAAAGGCACCCGGACCTGTAGGATGTTCACTGGATTCTCATTCTAGCTTTAACACTAACTTGCTGTGTGATCTCAAGTACATCTCTAACTCAGTTCTCTCTCTCTCTCTCTCTCTCGAAATGAGGAGAGAGGGCTAAAATGTGTCTACATTTTATTCCAATTCCGAATTTCTATTATGCCAAACTAATTTGCTCCCAGACATTCTTCTAAAACAAGTTTTTCTTAAGATATCTTCCAAGGCATTTTTTTTTAACACTTTAAAATCAAACAGTTTAAACTGAGTTGATTTTCAATTAAAGTTTTCTGGAAATTTGATCACCATTGAGGAATCAGAAATTTACTTTAGCAGAAATTATGGAATACTACTTTCTTATTCAATATTTCAAAGGAATTTAGGGACACATGTGTTAATGTGTAACATTAAACTATTACTGGCAAAATTCCTAATTAGAAAAAACAGTGTAAGTAGTGATTAAGGGCATGAATTTTAGTTTAAGGTTGACTTCAGTTTGAATAATGACCCGACAGTCACCCTGTGACATATTTAATCATCAGTTTCCTCATCTGAAAATGGAGATAATAAGAAACAGAATATTTAGTTCATGTGTATGGCATTTCCTGAAATTGGAATAGCTATACATAATAGCCCTGGTTATGAGGTTTATGTAAAGATTAAATAAACTATTTCATATAAAGTACTTAACACTATCATTAACACATGATATGCACTTAATATATGCAACCAACCAAATACATATCATTTATTCAAGGCCTTGATATAGGAATAATGTATCACATATTATGATATTAAACCTTGTCATTCTTAACTCCTAAGTCTAATAGTTAAAAAAACCAACTGATAGAGCATAGTTACTACCAAATATAAAATATATGTTACATAGGTCAGACATTTTGAACTGAAAATTTACAATGAACTTTGGCAGGTTCCACATCAGTTAAAGTGTCACTGGACAAATGAGAAACTTCAGCACCAGAACTTTTTAAGTAATGACAGACAAAAATTCTGATGGAGGAAAAAGATACAAAGAAAAATATATAAATAGATTTTCTCCTATTTATAACTTTTAATATATTTTAATTAATTGCTTGAAAAGATAAGCTATCTCGAATAAAAGAGCCATTTTTTCTTCGACCCATATGCAAATCTAATTTTCTTTCTAACCATTTTACCTCGGTGGCCTCCTTTTGTACGACACACTATTCTCTTCTAACTTCTGAATTTCTGCTAGTTTGCTGTTGGCAGGGATAAGGTCGGAAATAATACGGACTTTCTATTGAAATCTGCATTCCCCCCCAATGAGAGGAAGCAAAGGCATGAATATGGCACCCTCATAATGATTTAGCTGGGGCTTAATGAAATTTTCATCACAACCTGCTGTTCATTTTAATGGCCTTTGAAAAACAATGGAAAACATAGCTTGAGGGAAGAAAAGATTTTTCCGTAGCAGATATCTGTCAGCTTAACATTTAGTTCCATTCACTCTCTATTCTCCTCATCCCGATATTACTGCCCTCATCACAGAACTATAACAATGTTTTGTACTTCATTAAATTTATTCCTGTGTATTTTATTCTTTTGATGTTATACTACATCACAGAACTACAGATCACTTGTTTGTACTGTATGCAGTGTCACTGTCCTGATGTTTGGCTAATGTCAGGTTTTGGTGCCCATTCTCATGTCTAACCATACCCTTTAATTAGTGGAGTTTTTAATCAGTTT
Organism: Balaenoptera physalus; assembly: GCF_965194825.1. Lineage (NCBI taxonomy): Eukaryota > Metazoa > Chordata > Mammalia > Artiodactyla > Balaenopteridae > Balaenoptera > Balaenoptera physalus. The sequence continues at coordinate 88,854,279 of NC_138892.1, read as the reverse complement.
GAATAATGACCCCAACAGTCACCCTGTGACATATTCAATCATCAGTTTCCTCATCTGAAAATAGAGATAATAAGAATCAGAATATTTAGAATGTAACTTTCCACTTGCTGTGGAACCTTTCACATATCTCCCTAAATATATTTCTCCCTTTTTCTCTTTTTGCAGTTAAAAAAAAATAGAAAGAAATTTCCTTTAACACTCTATTCCTTTTCTATGATACAATTTTCTGCCATGTTATTATTTTTTTTCTTGGTGATTAAGATCACCACTTTACTCAGATACATAAATTGCTCCTTGATAAATCTCCCAATAGTTGCAGTTACTAAATATTCTTACAAGAGCAAATTTCTTCATCAATAAAAGTGAGTCTAATTTCTCCAAAGAAGACATACAGATGGCCAATAGGCACATGAAAAGATGTTCAACATCACTAATATTAGAGAAATGCAAATCAAAACTACCATGAGGTACCACCTCACACCAATCAGAATGGCCATAATTAAAAAGTCTACGAATAGTAAATGCTACAGAGGGTGTGGAGAAAAGGGAACCCTCCTGCACCATTGGTGGGAATGTGAGTTGGTGCAGCCACCATGGAGAACAGTATGGAGGTTCCTCAGAAAACTAAAAATAGAGTTGCCGTATGGTCCAGCAGTCCCACTCCTGTGCATATATCCGGAGAAAACTCTAATTTGAAAAGATATATGCACCCCAAAGTTCATAGCAGTGCTATTTAAAATAGCCAATACATGGAAGCAACCTAAACGTCTACTGACAGACGAATGGATAAAGAAGATGGGGTATATACGTATATACAATGGAATACTACTCAGCTATAAACAAGAATGAAATAATGCCATTTGCAGCAACATGTATGGATCTAGAGATTATCACACTTAGTGAAGTCAGTCAGAAAGAGAGAGACAAATACCACAGGACATCACTTATATGTGGAATCTATAAAATGACACAAATGAACTTATTTGCAAAAGAGAAACAGACTCGCAGATATAGAAAACAAACTTACCAAAGGGGAAAGGGGGTGGGGGAGGGGTAATTAGGAGTTTGGGATTATCAGATACAAACTAGTATACATAAAATAGATAAACAGCAAGGTCCTACTGCATAGCACAGGGAGCTATATTCAATATCCTGTGATAAACCATAATAGAAAAGAATATTATAAATAAGCATAACTGAATCAATTTGCTATACACCAGAAACTAACACATTGTAAATCACCTATACTTCAATTGTAAGTAAGTAAATAAATAAATAACTGTGAGTCTACTTATATTTCTGTGTACTCAAAGCACGTCTAGGAATCTTGTGTACGTAAACATAACACCATCTTAGTGGTTGTGTATTCATACAAAAACTATCTTTCTGGGACTCAGGCTTTTAGATGCTTGGCATGTTCAACCTATATGCCAGTCTTCCATAAAGACTATCTCTGTATTTTCTCAATATCTTTATATTACTCAATAACAAGTCACTCTTGAGCTGAGCTTTTAATATATTTGTAGGAAGGAAAGTACAAACAAAGAGCTGTGGGAAATACAGTAATGAAAACAGTCTAATGTCCACACACATAATGATATTTCTTTGTGTCAACTCTTTCTGCCATGGATGCTCTATCTCTGTTCTTTTGCCTGTGTAGCTATGATTTTCTCCTAATTCCCAGTACCTCTGAATGTTTCCTGCTAAGCAAATTGGGAAGCACTGTCTCCTGCCCTTTGTCCTGTTAGGAATTATTCGTTTGGCCTCGGCCTGTCATATGCTTCCAAATTAAGAGTCTGTGCACCCACTTGGAAGGAAGCTCACATGAAACACTGAGGGAATACCAAGGCCCTAAAAGAAATGACACCTCAGTAGCAAACAGCACACTTCATATCCAGATCTTGCTTTCTAACACCATTCTCCAATAAAAGGAACCAGGGCTTCTTAGAGAAATGGCTGATTCTAGGACTGGGAGAAGGAAAGATACAAGATGAATCTGCAGCATCTTATAGTACCAGAAAGTAAAGAAGTGTTCCAAAAAAAAAAAAAAACCACCATCACAGTAGTATGTCAAAGTGACATAGAAGGAGCCGCCAATGACCAAAGCTGGAACAATGTGACTAACAAAATAAAAAATTGTATTATAACTCAAAGTATAAAATAAACATCCATGAGTTCATACTGATATAAATAAGTGATTGAATAAGTAAATGATAGAGAAGAGATAAATCTCCAATAAAGAATAAATCCAAATAAATTTCTCGATGATTCACTGTGAAGGATGGGGATCAAAGTTCCCTAACTCCTTAAATGTGGGTTGTACACAGCACCTTCCTTCCGTACAGTAAGGTACAGAAAGGGGACAGGGAGGCTTTACGGTGGAGAAACCTGACAAACACTGTTATCAGCCAGGTGATCAAGGTCAACAACAACATTCGTAAGTCGCATAGTAAGTATGTACTCTTGATGTGATATGACAAGAATGGTACTTGGTTTCTGTGGTCTCTCTACCCAAACCCACAATCCCAGTTTAATCATGAGAAAACCACCAGACAAATTCTAATAGAGTGGCATTCTACAATATATCTGAACAGTATTCCTCAAAATTTTCAAGGTTATCAAAAACAAGAACAGTCTGAGAAACTGTTGCAGCCAAAAGGAGCCCAAGGAGACACGACAACTAAATAGCTAAATGTAATCTGTTATGTGATGGCACCCTAGAAGAGAAAGAGCACACGGTGAAAACTAAAGAAATCTGAATAAACTATGGACTTTAATTAATAATGCTGTATCACAACATAAAAGATGCAAAATAATTTTAAATGCAGAAAGTTAATCATGAAAAACGAATAGCATATGTAAAAATAAAGAAAAAGAAAACTATCATAAAGATGTTATACCAGAAAGCTATGATTCTGGGTGATTTTTATCTTCTTCCTTTTAATTTTTCTGTTTTTTACACAACTCTTATAGTAAGAAAATACTATTTTTACTATCAGAAAAAAATGCAGCACATTAAAAGAAAAAGGTTGTGTGGGTCCTCCTCAAAACTCCATTTTTATCTCCATGCAGATTAGAGCCAAAAAGTCTTTGGCTGACTAGATTATCTCCAAAATTCCTTCCAACTGTAAGATCATGTGAATTACATAAATTTTAACTAAAATCCATGTCCCAGCTATGCATCTGGTAGAGACCCAGAAATATTTAATTACCACATGACTCCAAATACTGGTTAACATACATTTTGCGCCAGATATAATTTACCAGTGTCCTAACAACAGTTATAAATAGTGTTAAATAGTATAAATGCAGTATATTTTTGGTGTAAAGCATGTCTTTTTATGTCACTGTTTTATGTTTGTTTGTTTTAATTTTCCATCTGACTCTGAAATAAACAGGAAGCATGTTCTTGTGTGCAACGTGGCATCCGTGTTTAGGATGGACATAGGTTTTAAACAGGAGTTAGTAAACATCTGTAACATAAAGGATGACTATCTGTTATTCATAAATTATACAGTTTGCATCAATCGTTTTACTAGTTTGTTTGCTTTCATTTTAAGATTAGACCATGAGCATTATCACCTGTAGGATACTATCTGTAACTATTAAAGAAACTTAGAAAATGAAATCTTAAAAGAAAGGCATCCTGGAAGTTGAAAAAATGGGAACCTCAGCTGAGCTAACAGAGAATCACTACTTTCCAAATACACAATAGTTCTAACCATACTAATTTTAGACTATACAAAAAATCGACCGACCTGTCTAGGCAGTCTAAGATGCATTAATGTATACAGGTTATAAAATGTAACAAAGTTGTAAAATGGCCCTGGTGGGGAAGCACAAACTAAACTGCAGATATCTGGCAGGTAGGCGGTGACTGTCCTGGGCTCTTCTGCCACTTTGTATTCTTGAACCTTTAAGTTTTACTCAACCACAACTTACTCGTGTGAAAATAAGGAAGACATCACAACAAAAATTAATGATTTATAAAATTGGGGTTAGACGTATAAACATGTTTCTAAAAAAAAATACTATCCACCTTCATTGCATTAGGTTTCTTCCACTTTAACCTTGAGAGTACATCAGAAAAGGGAGCTAGAAGTTAAAATCAAACCATTAAAATCAGGAGATTGGCAACAACTTTGTTTTCTTTCCCATCCTTTACCTTCTGGCTCATTTTTGATGAGCTCTTCCATTTTCCTCTGCTTCAAGGTGTCAACAACATCAGCTAAGCTGCCTTTGCGCCGCTCAGGAGTCCCCAGGGCTGTACTAGACAAGGACTCGCCACTCTGTCGCCCACCTTCTTCTGCCTTCTGAGGTGAGGTAGATGAGTTGTGTGGGGCAAATGAAGACATAACTTTATTGCCATCAACTTCCTGAAAGAGAAAGCAAAAGAAAAAATATATATATATATTTGTTTAAAATTCAGTTAGCTTTTAAATTTTAATTGGTTACGTGGCTTATTCAGCTGCAACAGTGAAAAGTGAAATGTCACTCTGCAAGAGCAAAAGGAATAAAGAAATTTCAAAAAAGAATACATTAACTTTACAGGTTGACACTAGAGTGAGACAAAGATCAATTCATAGGAGAAGTAAAAATAAGATTCTCTCCCTTAGACTGAGTTCAAACGGCAATGTAGCCTTTCTACAAAGCCTATATGGATTAGATTTGTCTATTTTTTGCTTTTGTTTGAAAGTCTTAGATTTTCCTATGAACATTAAATGTAGTGGTCATCTGTAATAAACCTTCTCATGATATTATAATGTTTAAACATAACATTCTATATATTTAATTTTCTTTTTAATTTTAAGCAGCTGCCTGTTCTTTATGGTACTCCTAATTAAAGTAGGGTCCTCTTTTAGTTCTCCACCTTCCTCTCATGCTTTTAAGAAGACATCAGCCACCCAAGTGATTCTGACATCAGAGAAGTATACTGTAAATTCATTTCTGCTTATGCAGAAGCTATTTCCAATTCCATTTGTTATCTGAAGCACTGTTTCTGATGATAGATACCCTTTGCTGTTTTCCACTTTAAGCCTCATTTGCCCTAAAAAATAAAGTTTCTTGCAGACTTTGCCTCTTCATAATTGTGTACATGTATGAAAAGAACTTATTCTATAATTCTAAAAGGTAAACCTACTTCTGGTGTTCCTTTTGGCATTATTTTCCCCATAATTTCTAGTAGAACTTCGGCAATTTGTGTAATATCAGGGGTATATTTTGTATAAGCAGCACTAAATTGTTTTTTCAGAACTTTTCAAGAGAAATGATATTGAAATGACAAAGAAAAATTTATTTTCTTAAAGGTTTTCCTTGTATAATCTCTTACCTCCATAATCCTTTGACTTGCCACAAAGCAGAGCTTTTCTTAAAAATAAATCTGTATCCTAACATCTTTGAGGAAGTTAGTCTCCCCCAGGTTTATTTCTTAATTCTACAGCATTAAAAGTTTCCAATAAAATATATATGAGCGTGTGCATATTTAATATTCAGTTTAATAGCTTATACTCGTGTTTATACATTTGTTCTCTATTTGAGACACGTTAATGAGGATCTGTTGACCCCAGAAAAACGACAAATCACACTGATTTGATATTTAATCTTTAAAAAATAATGCTAATATTTTTGACTAGATTAAAAATACTTGATAAAACTGTCATTCTAATTGTTTAAAATATATGAAAAATAGAGATGTCAACACAAATATAATCATAAACTGTTCATATGATTTTTGTCAATGGATATTAGTGAGTACAGGGACATTAGCTATGGTACAAACATCAGTTTGTTGGGTGGGATCGAGTCAATGTGGGAAAAGCAAAAGTAAAAAATGTGTGCTAAAAGAATTTTCAAAATTATAATTCTAAACCACAAATGGTTTCCATTTCCTAAAAACAGAATATGCCTCTTACAATCACTGTTTCTTGATTGAATGCTCTATAGACAATACTTTCATAGATGAGTCTTAGCTTATAAGGTACTTGAATTTAGAAATCAATATGCATAATGTAATAATTATAAGCCCCTGCAGGCTAAGTGAAAGTACACTTTTGTAATTATTTATTTAAAACCGACACATAAATACAAGCAAACACTTAAACACAGATACATACACACACAGACACCTCTGAAAGGGGCAATCACAAATTCATTCAGTAAACTAAGGAATGTTTTTGTGAATGACCCATAATAAACATTAGCTCAGTTTAATGTGCAAACCAGAATACAGCAAAACTGCTGTATTTATTTTCCACAGATCTTTCTTCTCCTTTATTTCCAAGGTCAAAAGCAGAAACATCCCAATCTTAGCTTCACTTTAAACATTTATATTTTATACTCTGTTTTTACATTATATGATGATATACTTTACAAATAAGAATTTGGCAACTGAGCTTCACTTGCTGTAAGTGAAAATTACACACATTTTTCTGTAGCATCATCAGTACAGAGAATGACACCCAAATTATATGCAATGAAGTCTATTAAAATACCAGAAAAAATTTCAAATTAAAGTAAAATAAAATAATATCCCATTTTGCATCTCTCTAATTTTCTACACCTTGCAAAGAGAAAGGATATATTGTGAAGAGTTTAACGTATTTCACAAGAACTCTAAACTCAGTTACCACAGCAATATAAAAATAAATTAATTAGCATTACTTTTATATCAAGCAGGAATATTTATCTTATCGCTGTTTCACCTGTCTGATTACATTCAGCCTCTGGTGGTGTTAATCCCTTTAACAGTTTTATGTAGTTAACAGATGTTTCAGTGTGGGGCTCCATTGTCCATCTGCATGGCCAATGGCCTGTTATGTAGTGCTGGCACAGTCTTCGGTCAACGAAGTCCTATGGTTTTCAGTTTCTTTCCTGGGACTGCATTTACCATCCCTGAAATAATGACTGCACGTTTCCCTTCATTTTCCTGGGAGCTGAACGTTCAAAGAGTCCGCTAACAAATGCATCAGTGGTCCAGGCCAGCAATATATATTTAATTAAGTTTTGTGAACTCTAAGAACAAGCTTCAGTATTTTGCAGAAGAGCTCTCAGAACTGTGATGTGTAACTTTTAAAGTCTAACGATAAAAGTGTGTCCCAAACTTTTAGAATGAGGTTAATAATCTTCGTTATTCTTTTTTTTTTTGGCCACACCATGCAGCATGTGGGATCTTAGTTCCCCAACCAGGGGTCAAACCCATGCCCCCTGCAGTGGAAGCGTAGAGTCTTAACCACTGGACCGCCAGGGAAGTTCGTTATTCTTGAACAAGCTTTACGTCACCTTGCCCTCTTTGTCACCTTTGCAAACATGAAATAAAGGAAGGCGTCTGCCTAATGTATCCATGTATCTACCCTCATTAAAGTATCTTTTTAAAAATGCATTCTTATTAATTCTATAGATAGCATTTTGCTATGAACACCTTAATATTCAAATTTCAGATAATTTGGTGACTAAGAAGAATTAATTCATTTGAATAAAAGAGATAATATGCGACTCAATCAAATATGTATCTTCATTTTATTGCCCAAATGACATTTCATTCTTGAGTTCTGGACTCAAGAAATACATCATCATGTGTATTTTTCAGTCCTATAAATGGAAATTAAATCCACACAGGGTAGTAAAAACATTACATTTAATAGTCAGTCTATCAGACTATAATCACTAAGAATGATAGACAATATTTATTGAATATTTACTTTGTGTCAGGCGTTGTTTAAACTGCCATATATGCATTAACTCAGTTAATTCTCATGGCAAGCCTAATTATGATTTGCACTTCAGAGATGGAGAAACTGAGGCACATAGACTGAAGTAAATGCCTGAGATCATATGACAAATAAAATATAAAGTAGATAATCAACTCCATTCTCTTGGCTTCCAGACACCTGGTTCTCAACCACAGTGCTAATACTACCCTACTCTTAAAAGACAAAAACCAAAAAACAAACAAACCCCAAAAAAACCTTTAACTATGTCTATATCTATCAATGATATGGGTGAACAAGATATGCTTCTTCTTAATAATTAAGTATGAAAAGGAGAGGCTTTCACCCCAATATGTTCAACTCTTAAAGAAGTGATATAAATGTCCTGAAATTAATTAACCCAGCAGTATTGTAGGCTTATAAAGCTCTCTCCATCCAAATACACATTGGTTTACACTATATTCCAAAAAAATGAACCTTAAGATTTAAATAGTTATATAAACCAAACATATACATTTGAGGTCTAAGTGGCTAATCAAAACAATGGTGCTCAGTAGTTTATGATTTTTTATCTATCTTTATAGAATGTGTGGCCATCTCTAGCATTCTTTCTAGTTCAATAAAGTTTTGAACTTAGAAGAAACAGTACAGAAGATTTGGACTACCTTTAATTAAATTCTCATTAATGCAAGTTCATTAATTTTGGTATTGCATAGACGCAGCACAAAATGAACTACAGATCCACAGAGAAAGTGCTTTGGTGCTGAACAAGTTTTGACATGGTCATGTTCTTCTTCCAGCAACAGGCTGTTCTTGGTTCTAACGGGAGAAGGTTATAATTCCAGTTATAAAATAAATCCTGGGATGTAATGTCCAGCATGGTAACCATAGTTAATAATATTATAGTCTCTATCTGAAAGTTGCTAAGAGAGTAAATCTTAAAAGTTCTCATCACAACAGAAAAAAAATTTGTAACTTAGGCGATGGATGTTAATTAGGCTTACTGTGGTGATCATTTTTTAATATATACCAATAGCGAGTCAACTATGTTGTACACCTGAAACTAATATAATGTTATATGGCAATTATATCCGAATTTTTAAAAGCTATATTATGAAGTTATTCCTTAAATTCTTTAAAAATTGGATAAAAATATGTTAGCACAAATATCTATTTTGAAACTAAATTGCACTACCTGTAACCTATTCTGTCAAACTAGGAGATGCCAAATTTCATTTAGTAATAGAAAAAAATACATAATGATTGTGTAAAAAATATTTTTAAAGTTTTTTTGGTTAAAATAATTTTTCATTGTACTTCTGCATGAAACCTCAAACCACTAATGCTTGCTCCTTTTGGATTATAGATCCCTTGATGTAGCTAGAGATGCCCTCCAAAACTCAAATGCACGTGCATACAGGCGAACACTCCTGCAATTGCACACATAATTTTACATATAATTTTAGAGAGTTAATTTTCTACTCTCATAGTTCCAACTATGAAATTCCTCAATGAAATCCCCTAGGAACTCCTATAAACCCTGGGTTCCAGGTTAAGAAACTCTGACCTAAATGTGAAAAGGACTATAAACTCATTAATATATACAATTAGATGATTTCAAAATGATCAGTTATTATATGTAAAAAGAGCCTCAAACTATAGATTTTATTGATGTTTTATTCAGATAAACATAGAGGCATGTATGTCAATAACTTGAAATTTTACTGTTCCTAAGATAAACATTTAGACAGAGATCAATATTTTAATTATAAAGAATAATAAACACATTGAATAAAACAGTACATTACTAAGGGCAATCATTGTCTTCTTACTCAGAAATTACCTTGTGATAATGCACATATAAATCTGAAATGGAAGGCAGAACAAATTGTTAACTTTTATAAATGAATGTTACCGTTCTGAGAAGTCATACCAGTTAAATTTCAAATAGGAATTTTCCTGAAAGCAGTATGTAAATATATGAGGAAGGATACACGAGGCAAAACCCAACACTTCAAAAAGCTCACTAGAGAACACTAAGAGTCTTTCTTTGATTAACATGATCAAGTTCAATATTCTGGGAACAGGATATGGTCAGTTCCCAAGATTTATAAAACAAAAGTCAGCACTTATAGGCAGATCTCTGAAGGGTGTCTATTATGGTTGTGATTACTGTTGGTGTTAATGTTGTCAGATTTAAAATCTTTTCTAAACTTTTCCTTAAAAAGAGCTGTCTAATGCATACTCAGATCCACTGATTTAAATAAATGAAAAATTGACAGAGGCAGTTTTGCTTGAGTTACTGTCAGTCATCTATAGACAGAGCTCATCACAACTGTTCACCTTTCTATATTGGAAAAAGCCACCAATAACACATTTGTAAAACTTACTGAGTTTTATAAGATCAACAACTCTTAGTGCTTAAATGACTACAAGGTAAACTAATTGAGATTCCAGATATTAGATGAGTGGTTCATAAATCTGTCTAGGGATGGGACCAGCAAGTTACGTATATGCGTTTTTTTAAAAGCTCCCTAGGGGGTTGTGTGTTAGGCTTGGCTGTACCGGCCTACTCTAGATCACTTGCAAGGTAGTCACAGGAATCCAAAGTCAGCTTTTAAGGAAAGATTATATTTTATATATTTCAACATTTTATGAGATTATAGAAATTCCCTGAAAATTAGTGCTCTAAATCCTTACAATCATTTAATCATCACAAAAAAATGGGTAGAAATTCCATAACACTCTAATATGTACTGTACATTTTTTGCTCTATGATCTATGGAAAGTTCCATATTCCATACCCTGCTCAGTTCTAATTTTTAAAGAATACTGTAGAAACCCTAGAGGTTCATCGGCCTCTGCAATGCAGACACAACCTACTCTGAGAGCAGATCAAACATTCTAAATAGTGACGGACCTCATCAAGTTTAGGTAAAAGATTATTATTTTATAAAAATGGCTCTATTATATTTGAAATATAGGATCCAGTACATATTTCAAAGATTTTTAATGTATTTTGGACAATGAAAATAGAAGTGAAAGCTATTGGATGCTTTTTCCAAGCCTAAAAATATAGACTCTTTAAAAAATTCCTTTCCTGTGCAAAAGATTGGAAATTAAGCAAAAGTCTAACTTGGTTTGCATTTTTTTGCCAAGCATTGAGATGAAACGTTACCTTAGACTTACACTTAATTATTGATCAGAGGACTAAATAAACATTTAAAAGTGCATTCTTTCTTAAGACGCATTCACGTGGTACTAAACAACAATAAAGGACAGGTGATTTGTACAAATGTGATTTTCAGACTGTGGTTGGTCAGTGAACAATATCATTGGCATGACCTGGGAATACTTTATACATTTTTTTGGGTCCCATCTCAGACTTTCTGAATCAGAAACTCAGAAGGTGAAGCCCCAAAATGTGATTTCACAAGCCTTCCAGGGGAGGAAGGCTTATTAACAACTTAAGGTTAGAGAAATACCGGTATAGGAAAAACTGTAAGAGTTAAAACAGAAAAAGAGGGAGAGAAGGAAAGAGGGAGATGACAAAAAGCTGCAGTGGTGACGAAAGATGTCATAAAGTGACAGGACTTAATGGATGTGAGAAGTGAGCTGAAAGGTAATATATTCCTGGGGGTGGGGAAAAGATAGAAGAGTTGGCAAACATGCAGAGGTTAAAAATGACCAACACATGTTGGGGGAAAATGACACTGACAATTTTTTTAATAGCCATTTTGGCACATACTGAAACAGGCGTAGGTGTGCTGGTTTCACACTAACTGTATAGATTAAAGAATCTGAGATTTAAGTCAAAATTGCATTGTGGAAATAGATTATTTTCAGAAATGTACTAAAATTTGGTTTGAATTTATTAATAGTTTAATCTCATTTATAATATAAAATAAAACAATGATAGTATGTTTCCTTTGTTTTTTTAAACCAATGTCATATTTGCCTACTAATTTAATTCCAGTGAGTGAAACATAAATTTAAAGGCAAATTTTCTGATTTAATAAGAGATTGTACAAACAGGAAAAACAGTTTCGGAAAATATCTTCATTTGCATGTGGATGCTACACGGGCAGAAGTGTCTAATGGTTGTTTTTCCAGAACCACATTTACTAAGAATCTCAGAAATGCTGCATTCAAGAATAAAACGTATGTTTTCATGTGCTCTCAAAACCACTTAATAAGCAAAAGTGGCATTTAGAGAATTCTAATACATTAATAGAACCTGAAAAACAAAGAAAATTTTGTGCTGTGACAGCCTCATCTTCCTGCTGATGATTTGTGTGCTGTATCTTACTTATGTTTAAACATCTAGCAAAAACACTTTAAGACATTTGATAATTTCCCTGAGGGCCCAAAGGTCAACAATAAGATGTTTCTAAACAAAAATTAGACTACACATCAAAACACTTCCATTTAACACTAGCATTGTGGGAACTTCCCTGGTGGTGCAGTGGTTGAGAATCCGCCTGCCAATGCAGGGGACATGGGTTCAAACCCTGGTCCGGGAAGATCCCACACGCCGCGGAGCAACTAAGCCCGTGCGCCACAACTACTGAGCCTGCACTCTAGAGCCCACGAGCCACAACTACTGAAGCCCACATGGCACAACTACTGAGCCCGTGTGCCTAGAGCCTGTGCTCCGCAACAAGAGAAGCCACCGTGGTGAGAATCCCGCGCACCGCAACAAAGAGTAGCCCCCGCTCTCCACAACTAGAGAAAGCCCGCGCGCATCAATGAAGACCCAACGCAACCAAAAATAAATAAATAAATAAATAAATTTATTAAAAAAAAAAAAAAAAACTAGCATTGTGGATTATATAATAATATTTTAAGAAGTAAAGAGAAACTAGCCACTAATTATATATAATAATTCACCTATCATTTTCCTAAGAAGCCTTCAGAACATTTCTACTGTAGTTGTTAATAAACTTAACTAAATACCTATTCACTCTGAGTCTGAAGAAAGAAATGATACCTGAGGAATTCCTCAAACTGTGATCTGTTTGGGAACAGAATTCTTTTTATCTCACAGAGCAATGAGCACAGTTTCTCATACAGAACAGATCTTGGTAAACTTAGTAAGCTAATTGTTTGCTAGCATCATTTGTAACTGGAAACTGACTACATATTCTGTCATAAGTGAAATAAACTGTGACACCCCCCCACCCCACCCCATGCAGTAAAATATGATGTCAGCAAAGCAGCAATGGTGAAGCAAACTGGAGTCAGGAGTCAGAATGTTGGGCTCACATCCAGGGTCTGTCATTTATTCATCTTGGACAAGCTATCTCAACATTTCAAAACTCAGTTTCTTCATCTAAAAATGGGATAATAAATGCTAAGTAATTCATATGTGCTATGATATAGTACCAGATCTCCAGAATTTAGTAGTAATAATTATTGAAGAATAAGAAATACTTCATTCACTCAATTTTCTCTTTCATTCGTGTAATAAAAATATTTTGAGTGCTAACTTGTGAGGCAGCATAATGATGTTCACAGTTAAGGGCAGAGAATCTGAAGCCAAACAGATGTGGTTTAAATCCTGGTTCCACATTCACTAGCTGTGTGACCCTAAGTTATTTAATCTTCCTATGCCTAGGTTTCTTCAACTGTAAAATGGGGATAATACTATCATCTACCTCATTGGGTTGTTAGTGGATTATAAATTACAAAATAATGAGTTGTATTAGTTAAGGGATTATATGAGTTAATATATGTGTTACAAATTACAAAACTCATAAAATGGTAACTGAGAAGTGGCAAGAACTATGTATTTGTTAAAATGAGAATGTTTCAGCCCATCATATTAGGAGATAACAATGAACAAAACACAGAATATATAAAAACAAATAAAGAAAAAGCGAGGCCCTTTACCAGGAAGTGGAGAAGAGGAGACAAATCCCTTCCCCCACCCACCCCACCAAAAAATGAAAATGCATATACAAGTAGTTTCATAGCTCTTTCTGCTGAAACCAAACTGCATCCATGGAATCATTTTTTTAAAGAATAATTTAAATGTTTTTTGAGGTGGCCCATTTTTAAGAATAACCTAATACAAACTTTTTTAAGGAAAAAAAAAATAGTTCACAAAATGTCATGTGACATAAGTGCACTTTTATCTCTGTTGCATACGCAATTTTCAAATTTCACAGTTTCATGGTTCTTTACAAAGTGATAACTCTGGAAAATGATCAAAGAAAGAATGTTCAATTACTCCTCATTACGAAATAAAACTTTTTAAAGTCAAAGTCTGAAAAAAATTAGAGTAATGAATTATTTTTCATGAATACATGACACCAATTATTTATTATGCCATATTTCTACTTCTCTTTCATATTTCTCTTTCTTCTTGTGAGATAGATGTATCAAAATTTTTCTTCAGGAGAACATTAGCACCACTAGATTCTCTTGCAAGCAAATTTTTAGGTTTCTTTACACTATAAATACAGAACAACAGCAGTAATACGAGGGAAGAGAGATCAAGTACTGACTCTCTTTCGGCCAGCTTCCCTCCTCTGTGCTCCATTCACGCCTGAATACAGCCCCTCACCAGCAGTGTCTCCTCACAGGATCAAGCTGATTTCATACCCCAATGTCAGTCAAATGTTATGTCATTACACTAATCCCATCTTCCTATTTTTAAAAAAAGTTACAGAGCTATTTTTCTATATTAATTATGACTTTCAATAGAGCACTCTGTTTATAGCAAAAGCAGGACTTTTTCTTTGAAAGGGACCTTTAGCATGAATTGACATGAAGCAGTGATTTGAGATACAAGAAGCACAAGCTTCAGTTCTCATGATTTTTTTTTTTTGCAGTTAATATGAGTAATGCTATATAAAATATTGTTATTTTAGTCTTATAGTTTTGAAGACTTTTAATAATATTTCTAAACTATTAGGCATTTTTCTGACCACATATACAAGATCTGTTTAAATTCACAAATGTTTCAGTAAAAATACAGCTACCACTCTTGGAGTTCTTAAAAGGCCCTGTTCTAAAAGTTTTTGGATATTACATTTAATAATTCTCAGAGAAACTGCATAAAGACTGTTATACTCCTATTTAACAGATGGGGAAATTAAGCTCCTAAGAGTAATTTACCCAAGGTAAGAGTAGGAAATGGTAAATTGGGGCATTAAACTCAAGATCATCTAACTTGAAAATCCATGCTGGTCATCATTAAGTTATACTGCCTTCCTCAACTGATTCAGGTTCTGTAAGAGATGCTAAAGGTATAAAAAAATCAAGCTGGTTCGCTCTCCTCAGAGTTGAAAATTAAATTTGTAAGTCATTTAAAATACACAAGAGGGCTTCCCTGGTGGCGCAGTGGTTGAGAATCTGCCTGCCAATGCAGGCGACACGGGTTCGAGCCCTGGTCTGGGAAGATCCCACATGCCGCGGAGCAACTAGGCCCGTGAGCCACAACTACTGAGCCTGCGCGTCTGGAGCCTGTGCTCCACAACAAGAGAGGCCGCGACAGTGAGAGGCCCGCGCACCGCGATGAAGAGTGGCCCCCGCTCGCCGCAACTAGAGAAAGTCCTCGCACAGAAACGAAGACCCAACACAGCCAAAAATAAATAAATAAATAAATAAATAAATTTAAAAAAAAAATACACAAGAAACAATAAGTAATCATAACAACTATAATAAATACTAAATTGTATAGCAGCAAATTATACATGCACAAGAAATTTAAAGAGAGAACACTGGAAATCAAAGGAAGGTAGAAACTTCTTTAACATACCACTTAGCAGCACACTATTTTGGGATCGTTTATTTAATTTTCTTTCTATACCATATATGAAGGCAGGGAATGTGTCTGATTATTCACCAGGTACTCCAGAC
Organism: Balaenoptera physalus; assembly: GCF_965194825.1. Classification (NCBI taxonomy): domain Eukaryota; kingdom Metazoa; phylum Chordata; class Mammalia; order Artiodactyla; family Balaenopteridae; genus Balaenoptera; species Balaenoptera physalus. The sequence goes on along the minus strand of NC_138892.1, from coordinate 88,838,707 downwards.
CCTATTATCAGTGTTTAATAAATACATCTTAAGTGAATTTATTAAATCTTTATGTATAGGTAGCCTTTTGATGTAACTCTAGAAAGAATAGGTAGAGAGGGAAAGATATAGAGTGTTGCTTCCCAGAAGCATCATCCAGAAAATTTTATAGGGTACACACACACACACACACACACACACACACACACACACACACATGCGAGAAGGTAGTGGCTTAACCCAAAGAAATGGAGAATAATAAATTAGAATGACTATACTTCCATAGTAGGGTTATTTTATGAAGGGTCATGAAAGTCCGATAGAATTATTTACATTTGACCTGACAGACAAAGGAGAACTATTCTAGATTCTATACTGAGTGTTAACTCTCAAAGTAGGTTGCTAGGAAGATCAGTCTAGCAGTGGTATGGAGAATGTATTGGGTAGAAGAGAAAGTAAAGATCTCCACTGAATAGGAAACTGTTACCGTGCCACATATGTGATGATAAAAAGCTTTCTGCTAAATTGTAGTTGTGAGAGTTGAAAAGAACCATCAAATCCTAGAGACAATTTGCAGCAGGTAATGATAAAATTAGGTAACTTGAAAATAAGGAGGAAGGAGTCAAAGTAAATACAGTTGTTGCTTGAGAGGTTGAAATAATGATTACAGTATTGACAAAAACAGAATGGTTAGCAAAAAGAGATGACTGTTAGAATAGAATCAGTATATGTAAAAAAAATTAATAAATTCGATATAACTAAATTAGTTTATGACTTGAGCATTAGCCCTAACTTTTGACCCCAGCACTATAATAGATGCCATAAAATCTCCCTCAGGTCTCAAGTGATGGGTTTATCGTTTGAGATCTTTTTTTTCTCTTTTTTGGCCGCACTGCGCAGCTTGCGGGATCTTAGCTCCCCAACCAGGGATTGAACCCACACCCTTGGCAATGAAAGCGCAGAGTCTTAACCACTGGACCGCCGGGGAATTCCCTCTTTGAGCTCTTTAAATCTGTATGTGGAACATCCAAATGTAGATGCACCTTGAAAGACAATATTCAGGTTATAAAAATAAAGGTAGTAAAATGATGACTTATGAACCATTATTTTCATAAGTGAATGGTTAAATACACTTTAGTTCATGAACTCTCAGAAAGCGTCCACACAGGGAGAAGAGCAATGGCTTAGTGCTCTTCACGTATGTCTAAAAATGGCAGTTATAAGTGAGTATCATCTTCTCCTTCAGGGACTCGGGTTTACCATGTACATTTTTGAAATTTTATTGTTATTTATAATTAGATACTGAAAGATGAACAATGCTTTTCTAAAGAAAAACAGGTACATGGAAACAATAATGAGCACCTACAGAATATGCAAAACAGAGAAATTAGAATAAAAATGTCAGAATAAGGATTTTTCCGTATTACTCTAGGAAGTAAGACTAAAGTTTGACAAAAAGATAGCACTGTAAAAATAAGGAGAAAATTGGAAACTGACAAATCTTTCCCTTATTTACAATGAATGGACTCTCAGAATGCTGAGTTCTTGGTACTGTATGTTCAATCTCCAAAATTCTTGCCATATAGATGTTAAAATGAGGGGAAAATAAAAATGAAACCATCAACAACAAAAAAGTTCTGCAGAAATCTACTGCTGTGATTGCTTTATTGAGTTGTGGTCACAGGTATAAATTACAAGTGATGGTATTTTTGCTCCATTAATAAATTATTCTACCAAGGGAACTTGTTGGGATATATGTATAAAAAAGGAAATAGTATTATACCAAATCCTAGAGAGTATAAAGAGGAGGTAAGTAATTTTGGATTTTGGACTAGATGCATTCTCTTTTACAATTCTACTTGAATTCCTGACTTCTGAACATCCCTGGACATTTCTGATATCCCAAGTGATTCTGGTTTGATGCTCAATAACCCACAAAAATGCCAATCCAAAATAATGGCACAGATTCTTTATAGTCCCCATACCAAGAAAATATAAGTTTTATTTGTGTTATAAAGCTACATTGTTTGAATAACAGAGTTCGATTTAAATAGTCATTCTCTTTAAGCCTGAAATTTATTAGCCTCAGGATGGGAACCAACCAGGTATTGCTATGCTTACCAACTCTGAGATTATACAAACAGTAGCTTCTTACAAAAGTCCTTTGCTATCCATTCATTATACTTAGCAACATCAAACAGGGAAAGATAATTTAAAAGCTCCTATTGAGCACCCAGGGACCTTGAACATAGACAGGGGGTGAACACAAAGAGAGAATATTTGGTTACAAGAGTCACACTTCATCTCTTTAATTAATTTTTTTATGGTATATTTTTGGTGTTTCCATTCTTCTTCTTCTACTCCCTTGGTTCTAACAGAAAGAAGTACACACATACATGTATATATTTCATTAACAGGAAATAAAAGGGTTGTCTTTAGTTAAGATGTTTCCATTCACAGAGACTACACATTTAAAAAATAAATTGCCTGAATAAATTCAATTATCTAGAGAAGTAAAGGAAATCACATGCAAATGACATTATACGCAGAGGCCATTCCGACAGCTTCATGTTTATTTTTATTGTTTCAATCAGTGGAAGGGAGAAGCTGTCAAAAATGTAAGATCTCTTCCTTTTTAAAGGCCCAATGTCTCTGGTACTGAAAATTGCATGAGCAATAATATCAAGAGAAGAAATTTGTCTACTCCTGAAAATAGGAGAAGATTCAGACTCTCTCCAACTTAATGGCAGCACGCAAGTGAGTCCCCATACACCTTGGTTATATTTTGCCTACAAAAACCAAAGGATAACATTTAATTTGCAAGTAGTCCAGTATCAGTCAAGCTAACGAAGACTGGCTTAAAAAAAAAACAGTGTATCTGAAAAAAAGTTAGTAAATCCACATATTAAATTAGCCTATAATGACTGTTAGTCCTGTCCTCTGATAGCAGCTCTGTAAATAGTAGGTGCTATACATGACTTTATCAAAAGAGACTCTTAGCAGAAGAGGCATTCCAATAACCAGTAATTAAATATGATATTTTTGCCTTGTTCTTTAAATATGACAAAAATACACAGAAAAGATTTAGGCTGCCTTTGTAATAGGTTCCTGCCGAAAATCTCTGGCTTTTTACACAGAATTTACGTGCTACCTGAGTTCTCTTGAAGCGTGAATATACCAAGTAAATGTGGCATATGTCTGTATTTTCTTGCCAATTCCTAATTCATTCATTCAAATCGCTCATTGTAGGCCAAATTCTTATCCAATTCCACAGAGCCACCAATTTTCCTGGAAGTGAATAGCAGCTTTGTGCATGGAAACAGGGAAGTCAATAGCAGGTCTGTGCCTGGAAGAACTATGCAACTGGTGGAAAGGATAAGAATTTGACCACAGGATTCCTTGAGTGTGGTAGAATCTAGTTTAAAATGACCCAAATGATGAAGCTTTCACCACTTCACTTGGGTGTCAATTCCAAAACTTGACAATTTGAATAACTGTGAGTTTTTACATGGCCATCTTACATACCACTCTGATTGCAGTATGCATGAGGATAATTCTTCCATTTAATATATTTTTATTACAATGTTCTTTATTTACCATAATCAACCTTTGATTTCGTTCAGAACCTGAAGGCATATTCTTAGCAAAATAATAAAAGCACCACTTACTAAACTTATTAATAAGCCAATAACTACATTTGCATTTTTAGGAGGCTATTACTTTGATCACTCCTAACAGACTTATGAAGGAAGTGTTATCTCTGCTTTTACAGATACTGAGTTTAAGCCCGGTACTTCAGGTTAAATAATAAGTAATTTGAACTCATATCTCTCTGACTCCTTCAATTTTGTTTCTAACTATCATGCTATACAGCCTCTCATTGGGCTGAAAACATGTAATTGCTCTAACTTTACTAACCTTAATCTAATTTTCTAGTCAAAGTTTGTTTTACTTTCATATATGTCATCTCTCAATCCCATACAGCGTTTCTAATATGCCCGTTTGGTTTCATAATGTACTTTGTTGACATATTCCATTTTCTTTCCTATTTTTAATTGGCTACATCTTACATTTCAATTTCTTTAACTTGTATTTCCAAATGAATTTAAGAAGTTTTGTCAAACTCCTAAATAACAATTTAAACACTCCTCCACCTCCCCCCTCACATACATCAATGAGGCATGCACACAAAATTTGTTAACCAAATGCCTACTTTTTGAAAAGCATTATCCTGGGTCCTGGAGGGACTACAAATGATCTTCCAATAGTCAAAGGCAACATATTTCATGACTTCTTCAAAATATTTGAGACTGCTGACAGTTCTTTGCCTAGATTTCTGATGGCCCACCCTCTGCTGTTCATTCTTTTCACAGGCATTGCCTGTTATGACCTTAAATCCTCTAAAATGTATTCAACAGCCATAATAATTTCCTACTTTTTTTTCTAAACTCTCTGTCTTAATGATCCGATCTTGACATTGTGCACTGAAGATCTTTCAGTGGCTTCCACCCAGCTTTCAGAAAAAAATTAAGAACTCCTTTGGATAATACACAAACTTAGGTATCATCACTCTCCACTCCACTTAGCAATATAACTATAATCTAACCCCCTGCTTTCTCTAGGTCACACACTCCTTATTTTCACTTCTCTGCCTCTTTCAAACTAACCTCAAGCTTTAAAATCTGGCTTAAGTTTACTTCCTTGGGGAATTGTAAATGCTTAATATATTTTGGGGAATAAATGACTCTTCTTAAATTCACAATTTGAAATATTGTGTCTATGCAGGTAATTTTCACATTCCTATCTCTTGGCAGGGAAGTTTCAATCATACATTTCCAATAGTCTGTTTTCACCTAAATATCTCAGTACATCAAACCCAACATACATAAATGTGAATTCAGAACTCTGTCACCCAAACCGGCTGTTGCTCTGGGCTCACTTTTTGTTTTCCCTCTTTAAAGTTGCACCGTCATTTCCAGTCACATGGGAGTGGAGCAAAAATCACCACTTTTGAGCATAAGCAAGTCTCTTAACCTCTATGAACTTTAATTTTCCTATGAGAGCTGTGGAATAAAAGACCTCTAAGATCTAAGGCCAGGTTTGAAATTCTATAGGTCTATGAGTGATAAATATATAAAAACACAGTACGTAATTGTCTTACCTTCAGTCTTTAACTGTCTAAACTCAATTATTCATCTGATTTTGCCACATTCTGACTGGTCTGGCAGAATAATGTTAAGGCTGGGAAGAAAACATATTACAAGTACTTTGAAGCAAGTGAAAATTATTGTTTTCATATTTGAGCAAGAAAAGTAAACATGGATACTCCTGGTCCTTTCGCATACCCTTCACAGGCCTACTGCAATCTCTGTATAATCCAATCCTCAGTAGCATTTTTTTTTTCTTGACAAAGAACAGAGGAAAAAATTGTTGGTCTTATTTCACAGAACTTACTTGACACTTTATGTGTTTCTCTAAACTACAAATCAGCCAATTACTGGCCAAAATATTTGAAGACTTTGCTTAAACAAGGGTATCCATCTCCCCTCATTCCCACTCCATCCCAGACTAAACCCTGTTCAATTTTGCTTCAGTCTGGAAACAAATCAGGATTAGACTTTTTCACTTTCTTCCCTAAGGCACATATTTAGAGTATAAACTAAATCATAAGTTAATGTTTAATTCATGAAATAGGATGCTTATAAAGCCATTATGCATCTATAACCTTTCATAGTTCCCCAACAACTACAGATTATAAACTCCAAACTTCTGATAGCATTCAAGACCCCTTACAATCTGCCATTAATCTACCTTTGCAACTTTATCCCATTAAAACATGGTCTTTTGAGTCAGTCCCATTCTTACTGGACTTGTGACTTTATTTTATTCTCTCCACTTTGGTACCCATATTAACAAAATGGGAATAATGATACTGTGTTTGCAGAGGTTGTAAACATTACATGACTAGACAAATATAAATGTTTAGCACAATTCCTAGCCCATATTTACTTTTTGATAAATGTTATTTCCTTTTTACTAGATTCCTTGAAAGCATACTCTAATCAGATAACCTGTTTGCCCATTGTTCCACACACATACCTAGAAATTCCCTGAAAAGATACAAACAGTAGTACATTGTACACTGCAAACTTTCACAACCATACCTAGATCTGTTCCTTTTTCTGAGCTCTTTTCTTTTGCTGTGCTTCGAATATCTCCTTCCCCTCAATTTCTCTCCACCTCATCTTGCGTTTTCAAATCATAGCTATCCTTCAAGACTCAGCTTAACTGTCTTGGTTTTTAGAAAGCCTTTCTTCCCTTTCACCTTCTCAAAGAAACCCCTCCAAGAACCACCCCACTGCCCCACATTTGAAATTAATCGAATTCACTCCTGATTTACTGTGATTTGCACATGTATACTGGATGTGTTAGAAGGGTGGTCCTCAAAGTACCAATGCACAACAAGATAGTGAGCTGCCCCCAAACAGAAATCAATTCTATCACTAAGCACTCTTAAGTTTAGTTCAGCTGATGTTCTTTCCATAACAAGACTTTGTTGATGAAGCACAGACCACAGTTTGAGTAGCACTGCTCTGGAACCATTTGCTCAGCAGTTTCCTTTTCCCCTTCAGTCAGAAAATGTTGTCCTTCCCCCATAAACTCCCATAACATATCATAAACCCCTCCATCTGTAACACTCACCACAATATTATCAAAGCCTTAATTAGGATTTATATGCATATCCATTTTCTGAGACTGTGAATTCTCAAAGGATAAAAATGTGTCCTTTTCATATTTGCATCCAATGTATTTCATACATAAGAGATATTCCATAAATGTTAGTTTAACTGAGATGACTTCTCTCCCCTATCACTACACTGAAGGATGAGGCATTTAAACATAGGTAAAACAAGACCTCCTTTGTGACAATTTTCTCCTATCATCCTGGTACTCACAATGCACCTAGGGTGCAGACAGTATTAGAGAGTACTGAAGTAAAGGCTAAATGTAGAAGATGCTTAGAATGAAACAAAAACAGGGGAAGAGAAGTAATTGAAAATAAAATGAGGAAGAAGAGAGTAGTATGTAGAACTTGATGTCATAAGTAAAAGGACAGTTGAACTATTTCTCATAGATTTAACACAGTATTGAGAAACCATCTGTAATTCAACTAGAATATTATGGAGATGGAGGAAAGGGGCAGAAGAAAAACTACAGTGAGGATTATACCTGATTTCCAAACTTTTTCCCATTATAAACCTAGAGGCTTTTCAAATGCTTAACACATTTCCCCAGCAAATACAAACTCTAACTCTACCCATTCTTCTTCCAGACAAGAAAGCATGTAACAATGAACATTATAAGGAGTAATGAAAATAAAAAGATAATCTTGAATTTATATATATATGAAAACATATATATATATAAAACTTAACATATAGCTTATAAAATTTAAAAATGCAACATTTCAAACTACTTAGAGTACACTAGAAAACCGCTATAGATCCACTTGCACAGTCCAACGCAGAAGCTGAGCCTATTTGTAGCTAAGCTATAAGGTCTAAGGTTCTTAGCACAATCCCACAATAACTATTCAACCTACTTTTCCCCTTTGGCTATACAGACCAAGTATTTGGACACGAAAACAGGACTCTGTGCTAAATTTTATTCTAAATTGGATTTGTGCCATTCCTAGTGATTTTGCTGTATTCCTATTTCTTACTACGATTTCTGGTTGTACTGATTTTTCCATTTTTTCACTATTGCTACATATGTAAGATTTACTATGATGTCGTTTTTATTTTATTTATTTTTCAGGAGAGGTGTATAAATGAGGCACTTCACTCACTAAGAAAATCTCTTTATAATTACAGGGGTCATATAAAAATCCCCTTTTCCACCATGGAAATCTGGTAGCTATTTGAATGTAACAAAAATACTTAACTATTCAAAATTAGATGAAGGGACTATTGTGTCTTTTTAAAATTTGAAGGCATATCATATATTTTCCTCAAAAAATAATAAACAATATCTTTGACAGAAATACATAAAGAAACAAAATGCCTATGTATAGCTCATATATTAAACTAAAAGCATCTCAATTACAAATAATCAAAAGTTTTCTTTTTGATGTCAGCTTTTGTTTCATTATGTCTGAATGAACTGCCCAACAAGTAAAGAAGAAATAAAATATGGAAAGAGAAAAAGTACTATATTAACATCATTTATGCTTGTTTCACGTTTTTATTAAATTTATTTTGTCTTACTGTTAATTGTATTACACAGAGTTACTAAAATTTCTACCTATATGTATAACTGTTACATTTCATACAATACACAAATTATTGTATGACGTGAATAATAATTTGATCTTTGTTTTGGACTAGATAGTGGATGAATATTGGGATCAGTTTTTCCATATCACAATTCAAGCTACTAAAGGATTATGTTAACAAAGTGACCTGTAAATAAGAATGACATTCCAATTGCACACACAGAATAATTAAACATGGAATGTAAGAGAGTGGGTAAGAAGATTGGACAGGAGAAACAAGGGAAGCAGTAGGAGCTCTATGTAAAAGGCAACTTTGTAAAATTCTTTCAAAATTATTTTCTGTGTTTTACCCACCACCAAGGCTACATCATAGCTTTCCTGGGCCCTAAGAATTTTTGTCTTCATAAACCCCTTCCCTTTATAAAAAATAAATAAATACTACTAATAATAATAATTTAAAAATACATAATACATTAAAAATTATATTTTATGACTCCACTGGTAGAAAAATAAATATATTAGTATTATATACTAAAACATTTTCTTCAACCTAAAAGTTCACTTTTTGCTTCATATTTTAAAAGAAATCAAAACTTTCTCATGGACCCCTGAAAGTACTATGCCTACAATGCCTAATGGATAAAAGGCCCTGTCAATGACAATAGGTTTTCTCCCCAAGCATCTTTTCTCTCTTCTCATTATTCTAAGAATATTTGGTAGTGTTACATTTTTGCAAAGACTGACTTAACACAAGCATTGTATTACATTTATTCTCACTGAATATTTTGTATATGTTACATTTATCTACTTGCATACTTTCAACATGCTGACCAATGATTTTATGAGCTTTCAGCTTAAATCCTCAAAAATACGAGCACAAACACACATGTAGCTGGACTGCTTCTCTTCTAGAATTTATATTATCTGTCACTGAAAGACCTGAAAGTATAGTCTCTTATGGTTTGATGCAAGACAAAGCATTCAAAAAAACTGAAAACTGTATAGACAATACTGTATAAACTTCAAAGGTGCTAAGAGACCAGATATTAAATGTTCCCACCATAAAAAATGTAATTATGTGATATGATAGGGGTGTTTGTTAGCTAATACTACAGCGGTATTCATATTAAAATATATATGTAATCAAATCAACACACTGTATACCTTAAACTTACACAATGTTATATGTCAATTGTATCTCAATAAAAATTTTAAAATTAATAAAATAAAATTGAAAACTGTATATTTATTCTGGGTAGAGATTGGCAGAACTATTAAAAAACTGTTTAATTAGTTTACATTTAAAGTTTTTTTCCCCATGCTTTTCTTGGACTGTGAAGTCACAGTTCTTAGTATATACTTTCATGATCATATTACTATTTAGCTGGACTATTTAGTAACTAGTTTGCTATACAGCTTGAGAGCTGTATTATATAATTATTAATATATCCTTGATTTTAGAACAATTGGGAAGATATCTATCTTCAAAAAAATTCTGAAGGCTGCCTATGGAACTGTGCAAGAAAAGGAGGCACAAATCTTGCCAGCCATGGTAGCCAGTGCACTCTAGAAATCAAAGGAGTGATAAATATTCCTAGTAGATCATTTTCATATTCATTGACCAATTAAAGATAAACCAGTGGAGTAAAATGCATTCGCCAAATGCATAGACAATCAAAATGACCTTTGCTCTCAAACTCTCTAAACCTGTAAAATATTAGCAAGGTTTAGTTTAATATCTTACTTTTCTCATATGAGACAGCTTTAGCAAATGAAAAAGAATCATTTTTAAAAGTTACATTATTTTTAGCTAATAAGCAAAAAAATTTTTCACTATAAAAACTTGATATTTACATTTTTCATTAAATCAGTATCTCTGAGCACTTGATTCCAGGGCCAAGAATTAACTGCAATGTCATGACACCAAAAGTAAACCACTTGTTTACATGCTAATGAACGTTTACTATAAAGTACCAGTTTATACTGATGTGTCTGTCAGCCAAGGTATTCATTCTCATGCACACCTCAACTGCAAATTCTCTGCATATATTTTAATTTCCATATTATATTTGTTCTTAAGTCAAACAGTCTACTATTTCTGCTTTAGATTATATCATTTTCTTTTCTTTGCCACAAAGGATATATAGGACCCTACTGGTAAAGGATTACTACCACAACGGAAATAAAGCACATGAGGATGAATTGTATTTAAGAGATTCATAAGGCAAGTTCAAAGAGCTACATGTGTTTAACTGGTCACTGTGCTACCAATATTTAACTTATTATCAAATAAAAAACTTTCCAATAACTTGCTTACAAAAGACTTTCACTCATTGGACTTTACAATTGTGCTAGAGGCTCTGGTAAAAGTATGGTTAACTGTGAGACTCTTTTCAGTAGATCTTCCGAATTAAAAAATGTTGACTATTAGGTGCTGGAAAGATGGTGATTCACAAAACTACATTATGTTGTGTAATAAATCAAGGAATTATAAATGAGCATAAGATATAAAGCCAAGCCATGTCCAAAACAAAAGGGGAAAATTAGGATAATTTTTCTCTGGCCTAGAAAACTGAAGACAATTCATTTCCAGTAAGATTCAGAAAGATATTTCCTCATCTAAATTCTTAGGTGAACAATCTCATAAAATGGTATTTTAATACTGATTTATTTATGTTTAGTAAATTGATACCATAGTTATTCAAAGAGGAAATCAATCCCAGTGCCACGTTTTGTCCTTGGGTAGTCACTGCTGGTTGCGGACTCCTGGCAGCAGTGAGGCAATCAAGCTCAGCGAAGCACTATAATAGACAACACTACAATCTAGCTGCTCTGAGAAATCTCTAGACATTTGAGAGGGGTCCAATAAAACTACTGTCTTTTAAAAAATTCCACTAAACGGAGAGGAAACAAGAACAGAACATTTGGTAAAAACACACTGGGTTTCATTCAGAAGTTGAAAACCATGTAGAAGAGAAATTTGAAGGACTGCAAGTAGCAACTTAGAATTTAACCAAAAGTTAGAGTTATAGGAAGGGAGATAGAGCGAAAAAATGATCCCAAGATGACCCAGAGCCAAAGATGAACTCAAAGAGGTATAAGGTGATTCCAGAGCTCTGCTGAACATAAATAAACTACAGGGAGACTGAACCTCAACCGAAATTGAACAAGTCTTAGGGGAAATGATTAGTCCTGTAAATCATGAGAAAATGCTCTAAAACACAAACTCCCTGAAGTCCTGTATCCATACTATTTTCCATCTCAAAACACTGAGTACCAAAAGAGGGAAAAGGCAACAGAAATTTGTTGGAAATTTATAGCTCATTTATAGCTCAAAATCCATCAAGCTTTGAACAGACATTTTCTAGAAACAGTGACCAGCTTAAGAGTAAGCCATCAGGGGACTCCCCTGGTGGTGCAGTGGCTAAGAATCCGCCTACCAATGCAGGGGACATGGGTTTGATCCCTGGTCCAGAAAGATCCCACATGCCACAGAGCAACTATGCCCATGTGCCACAACTACTGAGCTTGCTCTCTAGAGCTTGTGTGCCACAACTACCGAAACCCATGCTCCACAATGAGAGAAGCCACCGCAATGAGAATCTCACACACTGCAATGAAGAGTAGCCCCCGCTCGCCGCAACTAGAGAAAGCCTGCGTGCAGCAATGAAGACGCAACGCAGCCTAAAATAAATTAATTAATTAATTTAAAAAAAGAGTAAGCCATCAACCTCCATTCTACCTCACGGTCCTGACTCAAGGCTATGACCACAGGATAGTGGATTTTCGTGGCATGTTTTTTTAGGGTTTTTTTTGTTTGTTTTGGCTGCATTGGGTCTTCATTGTTGCACACGGGCTTTCTCTAGTTGCAGCGAGCGGGGTCTACTCTTCGTTGCGGTGTGCGGGCTTCTCATTGGGGTGGCTTCTCTTGTTGCAGAGCACGGGCTCTAGGCAAGCGGGCTTCAGTAGTTATGGCACATGGGCTCAGTAGTTGTGGTGCACGGACTGTAGAGCGCAGGCTCAGTAGTTGTGGCGCACGGGCTTAGTTGCTCTGTGGCATGAGGGATCTTCCCGGACCAGGGCTTGAACGCATGTCCCCTGCAACGGCAGGCAGATTCTTAACCACTGCACCACCAGGGATGTCCCCATGACATGTTTTAAACTGAGAATGTGTAGCTTACCTAATGTTAGACCTGTAACAAACTAAGAGGGAGTTTTTCTTTGTTCATGAAAGTGATTAACCTTAAAACAAAGCAGGAAGCTTCTATTCAATAATCATGAAGTAGAATTTTTTAACTTAAAAACAATAACACATAAAGAGACATTATTAAAAGAAACTGTAAATTAATTTTTCTAAAAAAAAGAAATCGAAGAGCATAGAGAAAACCATACGTTCTGTATCATTAAGAAAGTTGTCTGCTGAAAGGTTTTCATTAGGATACCTAAGGACTTCAGAAGATCATTTTAGGTTCTATAATTCTAGAAAAATTTCCCTACTCTTTTCTTCTTAATTAAAATTTCTCATAATTCTGGAAATATTCCCTACTGTTTTTTCTTGAATAAAAAGTTCCACAATTTTTTAATAGAAATAAAGGAAGGAAGAAAGAAGGGCAAAAAACAGGAGGGAAGGAAGGGAGGGAAGAAGGGAGGAAAGGAGGAAGCGATAAACCTGATAAAATATTAAATGAAAGACACGATAATGAATGAGCCTGATTTGTTGTTGACTTTAAAGGGAACTAGAGAATTTTATCATTAAATTTGAAGCACCTGTTAATTTGAGATTATACTAGTATCACTCTACTGATTATTTACAAAGACTGCGTATAAAGCAGTGGGTGTTGAATTTTACCAAACACCTTTCTGAGGATTTTCAAACAAGATTTCTCCTAGAGCCAGTGAGGATATAGACCAGGGATTGGCAAAGCTTTTCAGTCAAAGGCCAGATAGTAAATATTTTCAGCTTTAGGGAAATAGGGCCTTTGTAGCAACTACTCAACTCTGCCATTGTGGTGCAAGAGCAATTTTGGACTCTAGTAAATGGATGGGTGTGGCTCTATTCAATAAAACTTTTCTTTTTTTAAACAAGTACAGACAGTGGGGCAGACTTGGCCACTAAGCCAGATTTAGCCAGCTAACCAGCTAGCAATAGTTTGTTGACCCCCAGTATAGATTATGCTAATATATATTTCTGTTTATCAAACTCTGCTTGCATTTGCCCAAATAACTCTTTTAAGTCATGGTCTATTAAGGCTAGTAAAAGGCACTTATAACTTTCTCTAATACTTTATTTAGAATTTCTGCATATATAATCACAATGAGATTGGACTTTCTTTTAGGGGAGTGATTTGGTATTATAGTTATGCTAATTGGAAAGTTTATTTTTTTGCTCTGGAAAGTTTTATACAACATGGGAATTCTCAGTTTCTTAGAAATTGAAAATACTGAGTTGGTTAGAGGTACCATTTGTGGAGCTATTCTTTGGCTTGGAAAAAAAGAAGTCTTTTATGGAAACAGTCTGTTTAGGTTTCCCATTTTCTTTGTAGTCCTATAAAATCATGCATTTCAACAACATTATCAAATTTGTTAATAATTTTAAACAGTCGTATTTGCCAGTGTATGGTCAATGGGAAATAACTTCCCAGGGATCGATTCAAGAGCCTATATATTAAAGAAGGGCTCAATGATTGATTAAATGTGGAAAACATTATGCAAGATAAAGCTAAGTCTCTGAACAAAAAGGACTGACTTTTCAAAACCTTTAATATACCACGTGGAATGTCAATATCAAAAAGTGAGATTTATGAATTACATTATGAAATGCTTCCCTAATTACTTAGACTATAGAACCTTTGTCTGTGTGGAACATGTGATCTTTAGAACACAGTTTTGAAAATGTTAGAATACGTTATAACAATTTATAACATCTCCTTGAATGTAATAATGTTACCCTTAATCAGTTCTACTTTTGTGTATGTGTTTGTTCTTTTTCATTTATTAATCTAGGGAAAAGTTTCCCCAATTTTCTCCCAGTTCATTTATTTCCTTCCTTATATTCCTCAGGATCTGTTCTATGCCTTTATTTGTGTTATTTTACTACAATGTTTTTCTGCTTCCAAAGTTAAATGTTATGTTCTCTTTTCCCCATTCATTCTATTTAATACTGAAGGCACTTAAAGTTATACATTTGGCTAACACTAGAACTTTCATCATTTCACACAAGTTTTGATATCCATGCTGCTGTTTTTTAAGCATCGTGTAGTTTTGATTCATTTTAATATAAAACTTATTTAGAAGTATACATTTAAAAATATTTTAAGTGATCTATATATAGACAGCTAGTAAGTCATGTTTTTAAAATATGTTCATCAGTACCTTTATGTATTTATTTGTGTTCTGCTTAATTCATCTGTAAACGAGAAAAGAATACTTAAAAATCTCTTAGTATAGGGATTTCCTTGTTGGTCCAGTGGTTAAGACTCCACACTTCCACTGCAAGGGGCACGGGTTTGATCCCTGCTCAGGGAACTAAGATCCCGCATGCCACACAGCCAAAAAAAAAAAAAAAATCTCAGTATAGTTATGTCTATATCAACATCTCATATTTCTAACATTTTTCCTTTCTGTAGTTTAATATATTGAAGTAACTTTTTTCTTTGTGAAGTTCATTTAATGTATAATATTCATGACATTTTATTTCTAGATAACAACATAAAAGTACCCTGTCTCAGGTATTTGATTCAACTTGGTCTGATAATAATGATACTTCTGACTTCTGTCTGTGAATTTTTACTATATTTTTACCCCCCCTTTATTTTAACTCTTCCATGTTATTTTGTTATATGTCTAACATTTTTAAGGAGTGGAAAACTAGATTTTAAAAAAATTCAGAAAATATTAATCTTTTAAAAGGAAAGTTTACCCATTTACATTTAGTGTGATAACTGACAACTTTTTACTTCTTGTTTTATAGACTGTCTCTTTCTGTTTATATTTTTTTCTTTCTCTTAGTTTTTCTGCATATTTTGGAAAATACTGTATCACAATGACTTTTTAAATATTGAAGATTTCCTCAAAAATAATCTCTAATATTCAAGTATGCTATTTATTACAGGCATCTAGTCCTAGAATAAGGCTCTCTACCATTCCATATATCTGGTGGTTATGGTTGCCTGCCTTTCAGGCTATTGTCCTCCCCACCCCCCACGGCTCTGAGATAGGAGGTGATAGTAAAGTTTGCCAGGGTCCTTTCCTGTTATTTTTTGACATGTTGCTGTTTCATATGACATAGAATGGTATCTGTCCTCCATGGCTTTCTATATCAAATTCACAATTTAGCTGGAAGAAACTCTTCAAAGTTTTAATATATGAGTGTTCAGAGTGCTCATTAAACATGTTTATTAAATAAATACAGGGGAATGGGAAGTAAGGGATAAGGGAAAGCTTAATATTTTTGATAGTATCATATCACCTTACCTCTAAGTCCTGAACTTAACTAAAAAAAAATTACTTCTCAGTGTTATAAACAGTAAAACATAGGAGAGAGTGGCTATTTAATGACTTTCTCTTTTATCCAGAAAAGTTGCTAATGCATCTAATCTGATCAAAAAAAAATATATATATATATATATATTAGGGAAGAAGAAATTATCAACAGGGAGAAAAAGGAGGAAAAGACTGAGTTCAAAAGTCACTTTTCAACATTACTTCCCAAACAATATAGAGCATTAATTACCACAGCAACTTTAGAAATTTTTGTCATTTTCTTTTCATTGAAAAACACCATGTTTGTGACAGTATTGAACATAAGCAAACTTCCTTGACATTAAAAAAAATCCCATGTTAGTTAAACAGCATGGTACCAGGGCATCTTAGGAAGGATTTACTAGTCAAATCACCCCCTAAATCAATGTGTTTTCTTTTTCATAGTTCTGGTAGTGGGCAGAAGGAAGCAACTTATCAAGAAAAAAGAAAAAAAATACATTACCCCTGTTCCACATCACTTGTAAGCTAAATAATTTTCTGTGTGTTTCTAGGGTCTGGACTATGAATCCATGGAACTGGAGAATGGAAACACATCCTTATACTAGAATTATAGCCAATCTATGGCTCAAAAAATTGACCCAGGGAAAGGATGTTTTAAGTGGCCAGGAGCAGTACATAAACTACAGGACTATTTCCAGCATGGTAGTCCTGTGAAAACTCTCCAAGGTAGGCTTGGTGAATATACTTCCGATTACTGTGTCTATAAGTCAGTATCTTACTTGCTAGATATATAGCCCCAGTGGGAGGATGTACCCCAGTAATGTCCAAAACAGACTTACATTATAGAAAAGTATTTATCTATTGTGGTGGCTAAGGCCCCTTGGGGGAAACTATGAACAATCTATTTTGGTGGCTAAGGCCCCTGGGGGGAAGCTATGAACACTCTCTCTAGAAAAATTTGTAAGTGTATCACACAGTTTCAGGGGGTTCACAGATTCCATAAAGCTCACCCTACAGTCCTTAAAGTGATTTAACACCAAGTTTAAAACACTTGCTCTAGAGGTTAATGGGGAAGCAATTCACTGGGCTATTCTTTAGGGATGAAGAGTCTTCAGCTGGGGGCATAGAGGAATAAAACACTCATATGGTATTTTAAAGCTTTGCCTCACCCCTTCCTTGACTTAAATTTCAAGAGCATGTACTAAGCACAGAAAAATATGTACTGGATTTTGGTTGATTTATCAACATTTTAAGATGGGAAGAAAAGAGGATCTTTCCTATATCTAGAACTTAAAACACACATGAAGGGAACAGCTGCAAGCTGGCAGAGGAATGAGGCAAATTAATCTTACGACCTTCTCTCTCTCTCTCCCCTTTTAATAAAGAAATTAAAAAGAACCTGAGGAATGAAGCAGTGCCTGGTAAGCTCTGGAAGAAGAAATAACTTGGGTACTTCTATTTAAGGCATAATCCGCTTGCTAGTTCTCTTGAGCTATCCCTCTACTTGACTAGTGGAAGAACCAATGTCTGAGTCTTATTTCCCCCTATCTCTTCACCACCAATCAATTCTTATGGAAAGTATAAAAATTAACTTACATAAATAGGCTATTTGTAGAATAACAAGGGATTAAAATGAAAAGACAACAAATATAGTCTTAATTCCAATGTATAAAGATGAAATGTCATTTTTAGATAAATAAAATCTATTATTCTACTCAAAGTGGCCATTGGATCTAATTGTATCTTATCTATTGTAAACTTAATATAAAATTTTTTTTCTATAACAGTTTTAAATGGCTCTTGTCTAACCCCAAATTGCTTTAAGTGTATAAGGGGAGAGAGAGAGAGGGAAAGGGAGAGGGAGGGGGAGAGGGAGGGGGGGGAGAGAGAGAGAGGGAGAGAGGGAGGGGGAGGGAGGGAGAGAGAGAGAGACACTTAAATACCATCTCTCTTCTAGGCAGCAATTTCCCCAGATGAAGAGGTCACCACTGTTTAACAGTGTGCTGCCATGTTAATTTGGTATGACAAGATAAAGCAGTAATCTCAGCTCGTGAAGGCTGTAAACCGCCTGCTATCCGGGGACATGCTCAAGTCGATTTGCACTGTATATCACTTTATACAATTGCCATGACAAAGCCCCCTGAGTTCTGACATGTAAATCTCTCTACCCCTCTCTTCCTGTAGCCCCCTCTTTTCTCTTTCATTCCGTCCCAATTTTTTTCTCCTTGCTTCATGTCCAGGTAGACTACATCTAATCAGCACTAATCTCTGAAAACTTAATGCTCTGAACGTGACAAGGGACACACAACACACACCCCTCTCACAACCACTCTGTTAAGTCCCCAGTTTAAGAGAAGATGTTCAGGGACTTAGATAATCCATTGATCCCACTTGCATCAGCTTTTATATTTCAATCTGTCGTGTTAAGTTGTCAAGGGGAGCGATTAAACTGATGTTTTGTGATTCAAGATTTATTTTCCTAGGAATGATAGTTTTCAAAGCTTGTCTTACTAAGTTCTGCTTAAAGATTATCCCTGAGAAAGTTGATGTATCTTTACTGGTATAAATCGAGTAATAACATTATAAAGTGTTTTAGGTAAGGACATTTTGGAGATATTCAGGGTTATAAACATAAGAATGTAAAACTGAATAAAATATGGAGTTTTTAAAAAATGTCATCTGTGTAGTTCTCTCTGCGTGAAGCAAAAACACCATATGTAAAAAAGGGGGAAAAACATGTTTCTATCTATGTAAAACAAAAATAATTATAGACTCACTGAAGGGGACATAAGAGCAGGAAGAAGAATTTATATGATAGGAAATTAAAAGATCACATGAAACACATTAGGAAGGTGACAAGTCAAAGTTTTATCCAATAAAACAAGGGCAGAAATATATGTACAACCATCAACAATTAACAGCTAAAGATACACATATTTTGGTTAGGTGTATCAGTTTTAGATGTGTTAAAAGAAAGACAATAGGCCCAAAATGGAGTCACTTATGCTAAGCCTCCTGTCACCAAACTGAGAGTTAACTTAATTACAGTTTTGGGCTCTCCCAGAAATGGAATCCTAAACCAGTCAATCAGGAATCACTGTGAGGTAATCTGCCTGTTAGACCCCTGCTGTCTCCAAAGCAAGTGACCTTGTCACAACCAATCTGCTTTTTTGCTAGTATAACTTCCTTGTCCTACTCCTTTCTGCTTGTGAAAGTCTTTCATTTTGTACAGGTCTTCAGAGTGCCCTTCTATCTGCTAGATGGGATGCTGTCCGATTCATTAATCATTGAGTAAAGGCAATGAGATCTTTAGAATTTACTCAGTTGAATTTTGTTTTTTAACGGATGCAAAGTGTCAGAATTCTGATAGGTCGAGCCGTTATATTACAAAAATTCATTTGTATTGTGTCTCTTATTCATATCATACCCTTTTTACATCATCTCAAGCTACCCTTATGGGTAAACAAAATGAGAGATGAAAGGACTAAAAAAGCAATAAATACAATACTAATCAACAAAAAAACTAAATCCCCCACAGTTACCTCTAAAATTCCTAAAATCAAATAGGAATTTTAAAATGTACTGCAACTTAAAAATCACAACAAAAAGTGAATGATAATAAAACCATAGTAATTATCATGTACCTCATTAACTATTTCCTAAAATAAAATCATTACGTAGCCTTTAGAATGCCCATGCAAGAAAACTGAAGCAATTTTAAAATATATTTTGTTCCAAAGTATTTTTGCTGTTTTGTTTTGTCTTGATGTTGCTTCCCTCTGGTAAACTGTTTGAAGAGAGGTATAATATATGAAGCTGCGGAAGAATGCTTTGACTTCTATCATTGATTTGAAGAGCAACTGGGCTGAGAAAATTAGAAGGGTGACGAAAAGGGAGTTCACATCAACTGAATACTCATGATATGACAAGCACTGTGCCAGGTAATTATTTCATTTAATCATTATATCAACTCTCGTTGAATTAAGTATCATTATTTCAACACGTAGATATGGAAAGTTGCACTCAGAATGTCTTCTCTGAACAAAGGTTTTGGAGACATTAATTCATCCATTCAACTATTTCGAGATACTGGCTGTGGGTCAGCCACTGTGCAAGACTCTAGGGATACAGTACTGAACAAGACAGAACTTTTACCCACGGGGACCATTTCTCCTTTAAATGAGTTTGGATCTCAAGTTCAAGATGAATTACATCCAAAGATACTGACAGGGCTACATGGTAAGACTACTGAACCACTTATAATGGGGAGAGAAATGTGGGTAATATTCCTCCAGGTTACTAAAAGGGAAGCATGACTATCAGGAGACCAAAAGAAGACACAGTGCTTTGTTCTGGTAATTAATAGTAATTAGTCAATAGCGTACAAACTATTCAAGAACTAGAGCGTGCCAGGCATGTTTCAAGGCCACTTATGAGAATTCTATTATTTAATCCTTATGACCCCTCTATATATTGGGAAGTTCTATTATTATCCCCAATTTCAGATGAGAAAACAAAGGCACAGCGAGATGCCACAAAATAAGACAAGATCACACACATCATAGCGAGATGCCACAAAATAAGACAAGATCACACACATCATAAAGTGTGGAATTATCATTGGAACCCAAGCTGTTTAAGGGAGAGTGGAGGCTTTTTACCACTGCATTCTGTATCTCATTATCTTATCAAAACACAGTTCTGACTTGGCTTACGTAGATTTATATTGTAGTGGTGGTTGCAGCTATTGAACAGCCTTAACAACATTAAGCAAAAATTTAACTGCCAATGAACAATATTTGTGATAATTGAATCTGTTATAAATATTCGACTGAGGGACAGTGTCTCAGATTGAATGAATGGTCTCCTTTTTAAATAGACAAATATACCAAAAAAAGAAGAAAAGAAAAGGAACTTTTTAATCACAAGAGCTTGAGATTTCTATTGGATTTCTCATTTCAAAAGTGGTTTTCCTTAACTTTGGGTTTTCCTATAAGTTTCTTAAATTTATAGGAACTGAAAGCATCTGACATTTAATACAATGTACCATTTTTCTCCTAGATCAAAGAACTTAAACATTTCTTTAGGCACTTTAGCTAATAACTAACATTTACTAAGTTCCTGCTACATTCCAAGTACCAAAGTGCTTTATGTGAATTGAGTTCTTTAAATATTACAAGCACCCTCTAAATTAGATGCTATTGTAATCATCCCCGTTTTACAGATGACAAAATAAGGTACAGAGAATTTCCATAACTTGCCAAATGCCATACAGAGATCAACCAGCAGAACTTGGCATTTACCCAGTAATTTTGTCACTAGAGGCCTTCTAAACCATTATTTTATGCCAACAGCAGAGCTTTATAGCCAGAGCACAAATTAATACTAATCTTTATGTGAAAGGTTTAGCAAATAATCTTCTGAAGTTTCACATATTGCCCAACAGCCTATGCAGAACTTCGAGTACACATTCTGAAATAGTTAAATCTGCTGGTCAACTTAAAGCCAGCTAGAAGAAAATTTAAAAAGTTATCTCTTGAGTTAAGGTAGAATAATCAAGCAACAACTGTTCCACCTACATTTCCCACAAGTATTTCTAAAGGTTTCTAAAATTATTTATTCTGATAAACTACAAAAATGATTTTAATGTCTGTATGAGTGGAGAGGCAGTGAGTACAGATATTGAGTTCTGAAGTCATGAATCCAAACTCTACCACTTATATATTAAGCAAATCCCTTTATCTAAGACAGCTATCTGCCTGAGAAATGGAGATAGTCACAGATGCTGAACTCACTGGGTTGATGGAATTGGCTAAGATAATAAACGTAGGGTGGTACATAGAAAACATTGAAATATTATACATTCCTATTATTATTAATGATGAAATGCCATATTCTAAAGAGCACTGACTGTTTGAAATCTTCCATATCTGGGTCGCAAAGATCAGACTATAGACAGGCTATAAAATATCTTCACACGAGACTTTCAAAGTTGCTTCTTATGTTCTACTGATGACCCTGGGGAGATCAGAGTCTCAGATATACAAGAAGCATGTTCTCCGACTCCTGTGTCCCCTAGTGTGCAAAGCATGCCAGACACCACCACAAGGCCTAAAGATGGATCCTGGTTAGAGCCCAGCTATCTCCCCTTTTCCAAGATGTGTATTTACACAGAGGGAAGGGTCCAGAAGTGGCAGGAGAGGTGGTTACTGAGCTTAGTACATTATTAAGTGTAATGTTGTTTAGCTATTGTAACTTGTTTTCTGTTACTCATTAAAATAGGTTTTCTCTTTTTACATGGTACATATTTTATATTTGCACATAATACATACTCTATATTTGTACATAATTTGTAATACAAAGCTACTTAATGGTAGCTTTGCGATTATATTCATTTTCATATCCTACCTCCATTTAAAAATTTTTATTTACCCTTAGAATATTACTTTCTCGCTTAGGGACATCAACCAACAAGATTAACTGTTTTATCTGGAGTCAGGCTGGATTTTTAAAAGCTAAGAAGAGACACTGAAGTAAACACTGCTTCTCTATATAATGATAACATTGTTTGCTCTGCTGCCACAGAAGCAGCCTTGACTAAATAAGACACAAAATCCAGTCACTTGTGTTCATTTACTTTATCATGTGATGTCAGTGTCACACAGCCGGCCAAGGCTGCTCTCCTTACATTCACACCTCATCTGCTCACATGTTTCATTCCTAAAAATGGTCTATAAAAATTTTTGAAAGCATTTTGCCTTTGTACAAAGAAGATATGTAACCAAAGAGACTGATTACAATTGTCAACCTAAGTTAGCTTCACATTTATTTTTCATTTCAAATAACAAAGAACTTTCTCCCCCTATCTAGTAGAATAGAGAAAAACATAAAATTTACTTTCTAGAACAAGAAATGTGGAAAATGGCATACAATGGTCAAAACTGGTAGCATACTGAAATACAATCATGAATTCAGTTTTAATGCCAGCATAAATTATGGGCATCTCAGACCTTATGGAGGAAATGAAGAATTTAAATACACTTAAAGCTTTTAAATATACCTAATGGAGCATTACAGTTCTAAATATTTTGAATTCATATTGTCATTTCCTTTTTTTTAGAAAATTTTAACATTTTATTGGAGTATAATTGCTTTACACTGATGTGTTAGTTTCTGCTTTATAACAAAGTGAATCAGCTATACATATACATATATCCCCATATCTCCTCCCTCTGGCGTCTCCCTCCTACCCTCCCTACCCCACCCCTCTAGTGGTCACAAAGCACCGAGCTGATCTCCCTGTGCTATGCGGCTGCTTCCCACTAGCTATCTATTTTACATTTGGTAGTATTTATAAGTCCATGCAACTCTCTCATTTCGTCCCAGCTTCCCCTTCCCCTTCCCCGTGTCGTCAAGTCCATTCTCTACATCTGCATCTTTATTCCTGTCCTGCCCCTAGGTTCTTCAGAACCATTATTATTTTTTTTTTTTAGATTCCATATATATGTGTTAGCACATGGTCTTTGTTTTTCTCTGACTTACTTCACTCTGTATGACAGACTCTACATCCAGCCACCTCACTGCAACTACTCAATTTCGTTTCTTTTTATGGCTGAGTAATATTCCATTGTATATATGTGCCACATCATCTTTATCCTTTCATCTGTCGATGGACACTTAGGTTGCTTCCATGTCCTGGCTATTGTAAATAGAGCTGCAATGAACATTGTGGTACATGACTCTTTTTGAATTACGGCTTTCTCACGGTATATGCCCAGTAATGGGAGTGCTGGGTCGTATGGTAGTTCTAGTTTTACCTTTTAAGGAACCTCCATACTGTTCTCCATAGTGGCTGTATCAATTTACATTCCCACCAACAGTGCCAGAGCATTCCCTTTTCTCCACTCCCTCTCCAGCATTTACTGTGTGTAGATTTTTTGATGATGGACATTCTGACTGGTGTGAGATGATACCTCATTGTGGTTTTGATGCGCATTTCTATAATGATTAGTGATGTTGAGCATTCTTTCATGTGTTTGTTGGCAATCTGTATATCTCTTTAGAGAAATGTCTATTTAGGTCTTCTGCCCAGTTTTGGATTGGGTTGTTTGTTTTTCTGATATTGAGTTGCATGAGCTGCTCATAAAGTTTGGAGGTTAATCCTTTGTCAGTTGCTTCATTTGCAAATATTTTCTCCCATTCTGAGGGTTGTCTTTTCATCTTGTTTATGGTCCCCTTTGCTGTGCAAAAGCTTTTAAGTTTCATTAGGTCCCATTCGTTTATTTTTGTTTTTATTTCCATTTCTCTAGGAGGTGGGTCAAAAAGGATCTTGCTGTGATTTATGTCATAGAGTGTTCTGCCTATGGTTTTCCTCTAAGAGTTTGATAGTGTCTGGCCTTACATTTAGGTCTTTAATCCATTTTGAGTTTATTTTTGTGTATGGTGTTAGGGAGTGTTCTAATTTCACTCTTTTACATGAAGCTGTCCAGTTTTCCCAGCACCACTTATTGAAGAGGCTGTCTTTTCTCCATTGTATATTCTTGCCTCCTTTATCAAAGATAAGGTGACTATACGTGTGTGGGTTTATCTCTGGGCTTTCTAACCTGTTCCATTGATCTATATTTCTATTTTTGTGCCAGTACCATACTGTCTTGATTACTGTAGCTTTGTAGTATAGTTTGAAGTCCAGGAATCTGATTCATCCAGCTCCATTTTTCTTTCTCAAGATTGCTTTGGTTATTTGGGGTCCTTTGTGTTTCCATACAAATTGTGAAATTTGTTGTTCTAGTTCTGTGAAAAATGCCATTGGTAGCTGGATAGGAATTGCATTGAACCTGTAGATTCCTTTGGGTAGCATAGTCATTTTCACAATGTTGATTCTTCCAGTCCAAGAACATGGTATATCTCTCCATCTGTTTGTATCATCTTTAATTTCTTTCATCAGTGTCTTATAGTTTTCTGCATACAGGTCTTTTGTCTCCTTAGGTAGGTTTATTCCTAGGTATTTTATTCTTTTTGTTGCAATGATAAATGGGAATGTTTCCTTAATTTCTCTTTCAGATTTTTCATCATTAATGTATAGGAATGCAAGGGATTTCTGTGCATTAATTCTGTATCCTGCTACTTTACCAAATTCATTGATTACCTCTAGTAGTTTTCTGGTGGCATCTTTAGGATCCTCTATGTATAGTATCATGTCATCTGCAAACAGTGACATTTTTACTTCTTCTTTTCCGATTTGGATTCCTTTTATTGCTTTTTCTTCTCTGATTGCCGTGGCTAAAACTTTGAAAACTATGTTGAATGATAGTGGTGAAAGTGGGCAACCTTGTCTTGTTCCTGATCTTAGTGGGAATGGTTTCAGTTTCTCACCATTGAGAACGATGTTGGCTGTGGGTTTGTCATACATGGGCTTTATTATGTTGATGTAAGTCCCCTCTATGCCTACTTTCTGGAGGGTTTTTATCATAAATGTGTGTTGAATTTTGTCGAAAGCTTTTTCTGCATCTATTGAGATGATCATTTGGTTTTTCTCCTTCAATTTGTTAATATGGTTTATCACATTGATTGATTGGCATATACTGAAGAATCCTTGCATCCCTGGGATAAACCCCACTTGATCATGGTGTATGATCCTTTTAATCTGCTGTTGCATTCTGTTAGCTAGTATTTTGTTGAGGATTTTTGCATCTATGTTCATCAGTGATATTGGCCTGTAGTTTTATTTCTTTGATATTGTGATATCAAAGAATATTCATCAGTGATATCGGCCTGTAGTTTTCTTTCATTGTGGCATCTTTTTCTGGTTTTGGTATCAGGGTGATGGTGGCCTTGTAGAATGAGTTTGGGAGTGTTCCTCCCTCTGCTAGATTTTGGAAGAGTTTGAGAAGGATAGGTGTTAGCTCTTCTCTAAATGTTTGATAGAATTCACCTGTGAAGCCATCTGGTTCTGGGCTTTTGTTTGTTGGAAGATTTTTAATCACAGTCTCAATTTCAATGCTTGTAATTGGTCTGTTCATATTTTCTATTTCTTCCTGGTTCAGTCTCAGAAGGCTGTGCTTCTCTAAGAATCTGTCCATTTCTTCCAGGTTGTCCATTTTATTGGCATATAGTTGCTTGTAGTAATCTCTCATGATCCTTTGTATTTCTGCAGTGTCAGTTGTTTCTTCCCCTTTTTCATTTCTAATTCTATTGATTTGAGTCTTCCCCCTTTTTTTCATGATAAGTCTGGCTAATGGTTTATCAATTTTGTTTATCTTCTCAAAGAACCAGCTTTTAGTTTTATTGATCTTTGCTAGTGTTTCCTTCATTTCTTTTTCATTTATTTCTGATCTGATCTTTATGATTTCTTTCCTTCTGCTAACTTTGGGGTTTTTTTGATCTTCTTTCTCTAATCGCTTTAGGTGTAAGGTTAGGTTGTTTATTTGAGATGTTTCTTGTTTCTTGAGGTAGGATTGTATTGCTACAAACTTCCCTCTTAGAAGTGGTTTTGCTGCATCCCATAGGTTTTGGGTCGTCGTGTTTTCATTGTCATTTGTTTCTAGGTATTTTTTGATTCCCTCTTTGATTTCTTCAGTGATCTCTTGGTTATTTAGTAGTGTATTGTTTAGCCTCCATGTGTTTGTATTTTTTACAGATTTTTTCCTGTAATTGATATCTAGTCTCATAGCATTGTGGTCGGAAAGGATACTTGATATGATTTCAATTTTCTTAAATTTACCAAGGTTTGATTTGTGACCCAAGATATGATCTATCCCGGAGAATGTTCCATGAGCACTTGAGAAGAAAGTGTATTCTGTTGTTTTTGGATGGAATGCCCTATAAATATCAATTAAGTCCATCTTGTTTAATGTATCATTTAAAGCTTGTGTTTCCTTATTTATTTTCATTTTGGATGATCTGTTCATTGGTGGAAGTGGGGTGTTAAAGTCCCCTACTATGACTGTGTTACTGTTGATTTCCCCTTTTATGGCTGTTAGCATTTGCCTTATGTGTTGAGGTGCTCCTATGTTGGGTGCATAAATATTTACAATTGTTATATCTTCTTCTTGGATTGATCCCTTGCTCGTTATGTAGTGTCCTTCTTTGTCTCTTGTAATAGTCTTTATTTTAAAGTCTATTTTGTCTGATATGAGAATTGCTACTCCAGCTTTCTTTTGATTTCCATTTTCATGGAATATCTTTTTCCATCCCCTCAGTTAGATTGTCATTTCTTAAAGAATCATTTCTCTTGAACATGCTCCCCCCATCTTCCTATTAGATTTTCTATGCTATAGAATTCCTTTCTATTTTTTAGCTTATCACCCCCAAGTCAAGGTATTTGTTGAAATTTTTATTTTTTTATTTATTTTATTTACTTATTTTGGCTGTGTCAGGTCTTAGTTGCAGCATGCAGGATGCTGGTTGAGGCATCTTTAGTCACGGAATGTGGACTTCTTAGTTGCCGCATGCATGTGGGATCTAGTTCCCCGACCAGGAATTGAACCTGCGTCCTGTGCACTGGGAGCAGAGTCTTACCCACTGGACCACCAGGGAAGTCCCTGTTGAAACTTTTAAAAGAGAAGCTATGTGAGTCTAATTGCCAAAATATGTGAGGAAAAGAAATTGCAATGAAAGTCCAATGCTACCTTACGTTACTTTTATGACTTTACTTTCTTAAGATCCAAATTAAGTGCTAATGGTTGTGCTTTTTAAAGAGACTGCTATACAAAGATTACTTTTCCTTTTTAGGTCCAGTGGATAGTAGTATCTAACTAATACAGCCAAGAGGAAACATGGTGTAAGTATTATTTGAAATATTTCAAGGTCCCATTAGCAATTTAGTTATGGAGTCTTGTAGATTTCATTCCAATTCCCAGCATTCAGGCACCAACACTGCAAAATTTTTATTTATTTTGGATTCTCTTAGGTAAGTGTCCTTTGCAACTATAAAATAAGAAATGACAAACTCATTGCTATTATCACTCATATTAAGTTAATATAGTGCCACTAACATCAAAATTACTTTCTAGTTATGTAAAATGATCTCCATTCCCTATTTCTCATTTTTACCAATCTCTATAAAATCTCACATTTTGGAAATAAATAGAAAGACAAAAACAATTAATTGAGTTAAAGAAAGAGTCAAGAACTGAATGAAAATAGTGACAGACGCTGTCAAATAATTTAATATGAAAGCTAGTTATAGGCACACAAAGAGCACAGGCATCCGCTAAAGCACTGTGTCCCAGACATTTGGATTCACAGATAAGTACAATTTCAAAAAATAATTTGCAAACCAATACAAGGTTCTAAGTATATTTTGTTTGTTTGTTTGCCAAGTAAAGATATTAAAACTAAAATTATCACTACTTTATCAACACTGGATCATGAAAGAAAAGTTAAAGAATATAATCTCTGAATAAACTAAAGAAATATATCATATAGTTTTGTAAAAAACTAACTATACTGTCTCTGTTTACTAAAAAATCAGTGAAAACTTTATCATAGACCAATTGATCTTTATTAATCACATACAGTAAGAGAAACCTAGCCTGACTGCAGGAAGGTTTGGCAACCACCCAAGAGGCAGTATATGTAAATTAGAAGGAAGTATGTATCAGAGCACAATGGTGTTGATTCTCCTACCCCCTCTCCCTTCCTGATAATGGCTCCATTGAGATCCACAAGAGGATCCATTAAGAACGTTTTCTGATAGAGGCAAACTGAAAGAGAGAGGAAGAAGAGGAGCAAATGAAAAGAATCAAAGGAGGAAAATGAGGTAGACCTGAAAACAAACATCTAAGATACAGAATGAAGGTTGGTTCCCAAACTTTTGATTATTTTTAACTTCCAAATACAAATGATCATATCATGCAGGTATGAGAATAACAAATGAGATCAAGATGAACACCTATCCCTTCCACAATTTCAGGAACACTATTCAACAAGCATGCCTCCAGCACTGCTTCCTAGCATCCTTGCTATTTCCAGTATCCTGGCCAAGTATTCCACCATTCTTTCCACTTCATTCAAGGTGGTAACCCAGATTAAAGAACACGAATAACTAAAGTAGCTGTTTTTATTCCTATTATTATGAGGCACATATTTTACTAACTTCCCTACATTTTACATTAAGACCTTTACAGGGCACTTTGTCTTTAGTATGTTTTCTTATTTTTTTCTTACTTAATTATTTCTTCTGGGAACAAGATATTTATGACAAAAGCAAAACAATCCACAAGTATAAAGTAAAGACTGCATCAACAGTAATGATCCAATGTGTATGTAGTTTTTGATATCTTGGAATCTAGTAATTTTCTTATGGGAACAATTTCATATTAATATGTTTCTGATCTCCACAGATGAGATACCTTTCAACTGTGAATCTCCTTAGCACTTGTTAGCCTGTATCAGGGTTCTAATATTTTATATTACAATCTCGTGATTTTTGTGCTTATCTTACCTCCATATTATGTAAAAAACTACATGAGGGAACAGGCTAGTTCTTACTCATTTCTGCATCTCTGCTGATAGGTATTCATTGTATATATTTGAGTTGAATTTTTCCACAAGACCCCTATTAAATGAAAGCCATTAAATTCCATTAGACCAAATCTTCTTAAGCAAACACATTTTGCCCCATTACCACAGCATTAGAAGTTCTTACTCATTCCCCTGTCACTGCATAGCACTCTGTGAAGAAGCTAACACTAGACCCTCATTAAGTGTCCTGAACTACCTCGCAATTCCCACATAGTGCTTTTTTTTTTTCATGTGAGAATACGTTCATTAATTTCTCAAATCCTAGTTAGCTTCAAACTAAACATAGTACTTCAAATACTGTGGACATCATATGAATCAAGGTTTTATAGCAACAGGACAAAACCAGATCTATTGCACAACTTAATCCAGTGGCTCTGATGGACCCCAAATGATTGTTCTTCACATGTCCTCATTCCTTCTAGCCCTGGGGGTAATTTTCAGAAACAATCCAAGTGTAGAGATTGAACCACTAACATTCAAACACAAGCCTAGGATTTTATCTAGATAAACAGGTGTGGTATTTTCTGACAACATTTACAGAATAATGTTTGTAACAATGTAATTTCATTGTATGATAAACATCAAGTTAGCATAAAAAACAAATTCAAACTTGTCACCATTTTCACCTTGTTTCAATTGAATTGGCCTTGTTCAGATAAGCAAGCTTATCTCTTACAAAAACAACAGTTTATAGATCAAGTGTGTGAAATTGGGTATGTGTGTGTGTAGAATTATACTGCCTACACTCATAATTTTATACTGCCACACTGCACATACGGTTTCCAAGCTTACTTTATCTGAATCTTTCTGAATCTATTCTCCATGCTATTAAACTGAGCACATTCCACATCATTCAAAAGTAATTACATTTTTGTCTAGAGTGTAGGAGAATGCTCTTTCTAAACAATGAAATTCTCATTATTAGAACTGGCACAATAACCGTACTCGTGTTAACAACAGTATGCATTATACCATCACAATAACTTAGGCTAAGTTTGATGTACAAAGGTAACCAGAAATTTAAAAGCTTATAAAAACCACCATATAAAAATAGGAATCTTTACCATACCATAATTAAGGTCCTATTCTGTGACTTATTTTTAAATAACACATGCAGTTTTCTCTTTTCCTTCTTAAGTTTTCTGAACAGGACTTCACACATAAAATTATCCTAGTCAAACATCAAAAATGCATTACTAACAACTGTCAGATTGTAAGCAAAATTTATATAAAGGTTATTTCAAGACACAGCTATCATATAGCAATTAAAATTATATTGGGTAAATAAAGAATCCTAGGAGTTGACAGTGAGCCTGAGCAAGTAAAAGCCTCTCTCTGTCGTGTGCACTGAATGAATTCTTTCAGGGTTTAAGTGTTTAAGGTTGCATTTCATACACTGGAACCTTGCTATAATTTTATACTTGGTTCTCAGTTATATGTCCAGCTTCTATAGAAGATCAACTTAAAAAGACACCTTTTTCTCCTTCTGCTGGACTTCACAAAAAAACTGACTCACATTGAATGTTGCTTTATGATAACTATTGACCCTGCAGTGTTTAAACACATTAAGATACATCAACTTATTAAACCTAATCAATACATCATATACCCAGACTTCTTTAACAATTCCAAGAAAATCTTATCAATATAAGCAATAATGAGATAACAGAATATATTATAGCATCACATTTCCGAATCCACTGGATCTTTAAATGCTAAAAAATTATATGCAAACATAGTATTTATTTCATTTGAAATTCAGCTGTCTATAGAGAGAACAACCCAAGTTATTTTTTAATATTGTATTCTTAAAATAAATAACTGTATGCTTTAAAAATCAATCTTGGGAAGCAGCCACTCTGCGGTTATACAAAACTGTTCACTCAACTCAAGAGGAACTTAAATCAAAAGAGAGTTTGGTTGAGATAAAAGAAAACATTTTATGGGGGGGAAAAAAAGAAAATTGATTATTCAGTAACCACAGGTGGTCAAGACTTTCATTTCACATCACATTTGACACTAGAACAACCATCTAACCAGCAGAAGTAGCATGCAACCAGACAAAACGAGCACCAGCATGGCCACCAGAGAGTCCCCTGGCTGCCTCTCATGCTGCTACTTGATTTCTCTTCAGACTCACTCTGTTTCCTTCTGGTGCTCATAAATAATCACATTGACTGACATGAAGAAATGTTCTGGATAGTCCTCTGCATCAGGAAATAAATCCAGCTATATCAGGACTATCATTAAAAATGAGCCAGAAATTATAGTATCTCTTGCTTGTCTCTGAAACTCTGAAGTGACAGCCTCCAAACTCATGTTAAAAAAAGAGGCAGAGGGGACAAGAAGGGTAGATTTGCCCTTCATAAACATAAAGCTCAGGACTGCATTTCCACTCATGTCATAACCAGACTTGCCAACCTTGCCTTTTAGCTTTTTGAAGATTATATGGGAATCAAATGTTGCTATCAATTGCTTGGCAAAATTATGAGAGCTTCAGAGAAGGCCCAACAGAATCAGTCTTTTTCATATTTATAATTACGTGTCTCAATCTTACATTGATTAGAAATCTGACAGTATTTTATAATTATGACATTATTATAATTATATATATAATAGTTATATAATATATATAACTATATATGTTATAATTATAATTATCTGATAGTATTTATATGTGTATAATCTGCTTAAGAAAGTTCATCTATAGTGCATTCTGAACAGTGAGTATAGAAGGAAGAGAAGGACTTGTAGTATTTATACCAGTTATAGCTGTTTGGGGAGTTACTCTTAGTTAGCCACTTAGCTTATTTCTCCAAAATATTAAGGCAAAAAACACAACTTCAGAAAGGAAGAACTACATCTTTATCTGACCGAATTCCAAACTTTAACACTTGCATACCCTGAATATGAACATAGGACCCTAATTCCCCAAAATCTTTATATGGCAACAGTCATGAGGTGTACAGAACTTCTATCTCAGGAAATATTTTCCAACCTAAATTTTATACTGAAAGCATTTCTCTATAACTTCAAGTCAGCATTAAAGGGATTACTCAAAAGTTTTACTTTGTCTCTTAACTACGTGGGCAATACAAAAT
Source organism: Balaenoptera physalus (assembly GCF_965194825.1). Lineage (NCBI taxonomy): Eukaryota > Metazoa > Chordata > Mammalia > Artiodactyla > Balaenopteridae > Balaenoptera > Balaenoptera physalus. Next base: position 88,806,346 of record NC_138892.1, on the reverse strand, counting down.
GTAGACCTCTCAACACCTCTCTTTGGAGTATGAATGTCACACATAAACCAGCAATGAAATCTGGAAAGCTGTTTTTTTTTTTTTCCATAAATTGAACTCTATGATATAAAAACCATGAAACATTCTCTCTGTTTTCAAAGATATTGAATAGGAAAACAAATAAAGAATGTATTTTACTATTGAAAATAAAAGGACTTGTTATGTGAATATGACAATGGCCTAGTATCCAGAAAAAAATACAAGGAATGTGTTGAATAACAATTCTATGAATGTATTCAATCATTTTGATAAATGGGTAAAATATATCTTAATCAGCTTAATAGCTGAATATATCATGCCTATTGTAACATACTTTCTGCACAGTAGTAGATTCTACTCTAGTTCTAAAATTTCTAGAAAATCAGCATATTCACCATGAATAACATCTTAACAACTTTGTTCAAAACATATTTCCTACTTAATCATCCATATAAACTCTGCCATTTAACCAGTACTCATAAATTGAGTATCTATTATATGCTAGGTATCAGAAATACAAATGTGTGTGTATGTGTGTGTGTATGACTGTGCCTTTAAGGAGAAATACAGTGCATAGAAAGCCAGACATGTAAACATATAAATTATAATACAGACCATGAGAAAAGATATAAACAAGTACCATGGATAAAAGAATAATGCAGCAACCATTCTGCCTTGGGAAGTCAGTGAAAGCATCTAAAAAGAAGCAATTTTGAACTCAGTCTCGTGGGAGAAACACAATTCACCAGGACTGTAAAATATGAAAAAGAGTTTTCCAGCTAGAAAGAATAACTATGTGTCATTTGAGGTAACCTGGTATGTTTATGAACATATATGAAAATCTTTGCATGACTGAAGCACTGGGTCTATGGCGGGATGTGGCCAAAGAGGAGACAAAAGCCATATTTTGGTGCTGGTCTATATAGAGTTTCATGCTAAGATAGTTTTAGACTAAATCCTATAGGCAACAAGGACATACACTAGTTTCCAAAGCGGGATAAATAATCCAACTCTTTTCTCAGGGAAATAAGTCTAGTGGAAGTTGAAAGGAAGACTGGAAAGAGGAGAGGCTGGAAATTTGAGATCATATAGGAGGCTCTTCAACTGTTAGAGATGAAAAGCTGGTAGAATCAAGAAACTTTTGAGGCAGAAACAAATTTAGAAACCAATTAGATATATAGTAAGAGAAAATATCAGTGCTGATGTCACTAAAACTAAGTTAAATCATTTGTATACCAAGTGTATTAACTTCAAGAACAGTAGATCTTAGTCTTTTTTGCGCTACAGATCTACTTGAGAATCTGGTGAAAACCAAAACCCTACTCACATGTGTGCACATACAGAATTCTCCATTCATCTTCAGGAGATCCACAGACCGGAGTTAAGAACTTCTCTCCTGGATAAAGGTGCTTGAGGAAAGGAGTTGTGCCTTATGCAAATCTATTTCCATAGTGCACAACAAAAAAACTTGGTACAAAGTAGGCAGTTCATAGGTTTCATTTAGTTAAACTGAATTCTCCATTACAAACTGAATGATTTCATTTTCACTAACACCCTGCATCACAGCATCCACTCATGCCAACTATAGTATGTAATTTAACATACTTTTCTCATACCCATCCTTGAGTATTTAAGATAATTTCCCCTTTATCTTTCTCGTATTCTTCTAGTAATAATTATTTATAGTCACTCCTTTAAATGTGTGTGTTTCTGTTTACAGCAGTATTACAGGAAAACCTAACCAAGGAGCACTCTCCATAGGGTACTCCCTGAAAGAAGGCAACGGTCAAAATATTGAGAGGGAAAAAGCATGAGCACTGATGCAATGTCAAACGGGGAATCCGACCTCTCTACCCTGTTGAGCTGCATACTACCATTTTCCCCCTTTATTTTCCTAGTTTAACCTTTGTGAGAGGAGGCGAAGAAGTTACATCACTGCACGTAACTAACATGAACTCATAGTAGAGGGAAGAAAAGGAGGAATTATGGATTTAATTTACCAAATAAGAGATGACCAGAAAATTAAATATGTGTGTACTCTTGTTAAGAGCTTATAATGTTTATAAGCATGGAATCCAAAGCCAGACTGCCTGGGTAAACCCTGGTTCTCCCACTTACTAGCTGTGATCTGGAGCAACTATTTAACCTCACTGTGCCTCAGTTTCCTCATCTGTAAAGTGGGATTAATGATAACACTTCATTGAATTACTGTGAAGGTTAAACGAGTAATATATGTCACGTGCTTGAAACGACACATATGTAAAAGCGCTATATAAGTGTTAGCGAAAACATTATTTTTGGTAAGAAAATTTTGGCACACAGTCAAAAATACCCAGAGAAATTCTGACCTATGAGGCTTAAAATGTTGAATGGAAGTATTTAAATCTAATGTGAATTATCAAAGAACAGTGTTTATTTCCCAGATATTAGAAGATAATCTGATTCTTCTTGCTGATTTAATTCCACATACAGTAATGCAATGACATACACAAGTGGGCATATTTCAGTACCGAAAATGTTTATGATATGCAATAATTTCCTAGAGAATGTCAAAAAAACAAAAAACAAAACAAAAAAAATAAAGGATTTAACAGAATCAGAGCTGTTCTTAAAGGTATGAGGATGTGTGATGAAATATTTTTGTTGGTGTGATCTGGTTCAAATTAACAGCACTGACATCCTTGAAGTAGAAGAAGAAGGGCCACAAAAAATGTGACATCCACCCAAGAAGCCATGTTGAAAAGGCGAGGGTGGCTTTACTGGCAGTTAAGTGCCCTGCTACCTTGCTGGCATGCTGATTCTATGCATTTAAGTTCCTAAGAAGAACCTAAAGGCCTTATTTATTTGTGTGTGTGTCTGCTGTTCAAGCTTCAGCCAAAGATGCTATGCTGTCTTCTTCCCTCTCATCCATGAAACCACAGCTTCCTAATCCTCTGCAGTGATCCAGACCCCAGGATGAAGGGCCAGATAAATTATCCTGAGCTGCAAATTCTAGAATAGGAGGTACCAGGGAATTACTGAATTATCAGAGCAACAGAGTGAATGAGACTGAGTTAAAAATTAGTGCAGTAACATTAGAAAAGTATTGTCTCTTTGAAACATATTCTTCTGTAATATTCCCAGTACTGTAAGAAATACTGGAATCCAATCTGGGCAAAGCAGAAATTGAAAAAGCACTGATTTATCGTGGTGGAAATGTTCAAACTATGTTGCAGCTTTATCTGGAAAAATCTTTTACTAGAAATATTATGATACCTAACTTTCATGAGGACTAATTGTAAATGTGTTACTTTAACATTATTCTTATATTATGTTTTTCCCCTAATTAAGTTGGGAATGCCTCAAAAGCAGAATTCTTGAAAATCAAAATCAAAACAAAACAAAACAAAACAAGAATAGCCTATTTATACTCCCTACTGGAATCAATTTACTTATTAAGAATTCTAAGATGTTAGGAGTGAATCTTGTGTATGGCTGTTAAGTAGATGATAATTACAAAGCCTAGGACTGAAGCTATACTACTAGAGGAGTAGACTGGTCACAAAGTGAGTGTAGGCACAACAGACCATGAGAAACCTACCATTGTATTGTGCTGAGAAGTGGGAGTCCTATGGCCACAAGTCTCTTGCGTCAGCAGAGAAACTGGCTGAAATTCCTCAGAGTGAGGCTTGTTGGGAAAACTCACATGCAAGGGAAGGTGAAAGGCTGGGAGCCCGTCACTCTCCTCTTCTTCCACTTTCTGTCTGCTTGTCACCATGGCTACCTCTCCCTCTGCTTCCCCATACGGAGAGGCTGGTCGCTTGGAAGACATCCTGGAAGGAACAAAAGAGGAGAAAATAATGAAACCTCCACATAAATCCTTAATGCCGTTATTGTGTGGTTAGGGGCCATTGTAACAGAAATGCCTTTTTGTGCTGGCAGAGAGCAGGAAACCATCCAAATACCACTGCAAAGCACACGCAATCAGAAACAATGGCCAAGCAGGTAGCAACAGAACAGTGCTTGTTTGTTGTAAGAATAATACACTAATATAGCACTCTCTTGTATTCTGGCTTCTTAAACAAGAGAATTCACCTAAGAACACTGCATAATGAAAGACCGTTCCATTTTAAAGGAAAGAAAAATACCCATCTCGTTTTACACTTTGATAGACCTTATTGAAGACAGGACATCTATGAATAGCAAATACTGTTGGCAGTTAAAAGAAGAGAAATAACTAAAATTTCTTTCATCAAAACATAAAGTAAATGGATGGTTGCCATTATAATGATTTGCATTTTATTAAAAGTAAGATTATCATAAAATGTAGAAATATTTGTTATCAGCAAACCTCAGATCACAAAACAAAAAGTTTCGTATTTGTTTAAAGCTTATTAAGAATTGAATAAATTTTACAATCACTGTTAATTCTGAAACATTTGAGAATTTTTCTCTCTCACCTCCCCATCACCCAATTTTGGCATTTAGTTCTAATATAAAATTTGCAAGTAGTAAAAAAGGTAAGAATATAAAAATATTTCAGCTTTATTTCCACAGTTCCATGAAATATTTAGATGTGGATTCTCAGATTTATTTATTCCTTAGAATACCTAAGTAAAAGAAAAAAATCAAATAAGGATGTTTTGTTTTGAGGAGCTAATGCCTATAGGACAATGCACTTAGATAACTGAACAAAAATTAAATATTTTTTTGTACTTGAGTCTGGTTGAGAATGTTATCAGAGGTTAAAAAATAAGTGGCAAATATTTTTAGTTAAACATAAGAAATCCTTTTCATTAAAAGTTTTACATAGAAGCAGTACAGAGTTAAAATTTTTAATTAAAAAAAAACTCTCTTGGATTTACAACTTGATCTGAACTTGAAAAAGCTCTAATTTTTGTTCAACAAACAAACAGTGTTTACAGAATCATCCATTCTTACCCTAGACCAGTGGAATAGGAGGCAGGAAAGTACTAACTAACTGCCACATCACTTCATATATATCACGATTTTTAAATTTAAAGTGTACTACCAAAAAAGGGGCCTCTAATCACCATTGAATAATACTATTCTTAGTGTCAGACGTTTAAAAAGAAAAGTGTATTCAAGGGCTGAATATATTCTATTAATTTATAATAGCACAGTAGAAAAAAATAAAGGGAATTAAAATACTGATGCTGCTACTTACTACATGTGAGACTTACTTTAAATCTCTATTTCAATTTACTCACCTTTAAAGTGAGATGTCATATCTACTTGTAATACTTCTTTGAGAAGGAACTGTTTCCATATGAAAAGTGACTTGTAGAGCACTTTGCTCAGAGTAGACACTCAGTAAACAATAGCTGGTGTTTATTTTACAAACTTTAACACTACAGGGTGACCCACCCCCCTCAAAAACAGAGAAAACAAAAAAAACTCCAAAATAACAATGCAGATTGCCTTCTAAGACTTAAACTGTAAAATCAACATGAAATACACAGTCTCCCAATAGAGAAATGCTCCCTGGCCAGTCATACTTGACAGTAAACTGATCAAATGTATTAGCAAGTGTTAAAGAAAAAATGTTAATAGCAGGGGTCTTGATCAGCTGAAGAACAGAGGAAGAGGAGGAAATGATAGTGGTTACCATGTAAGCACTGTTTAAAGGAGAAGCAGACTGGGCCAGCACATTTCAGGTATCTTTATTTCTGATCTCATTACCAAGGTTTACTCCAAATATACTCTAAGTATGTAGAAAGAGTAAGGGGCTGGAGTTGACAGAGTTAGAAAAGTCTCAGTCTTGTTGGCGACACCATATCTATCACCAAATTGACAGATTAAACTATACATAGTAACTCTTAACACTAGAGATATTTAACTACCACTGTTTTGTTTCCATGCTCTCCAAGCGAACTTCTGATTCCCGTAAAGAGAATGGAGTGACAGAACAGACTTAAAATACGTAAGGTCTTTGAGAAGTGATCTATCAGATTAAATCAGTAAAGAGAATTTTAATTATTTCTTGGTTTCACATGAAGCTTGACTACAAGGAGATCATTCATTTATTACATAAACCATAGTATTTAGGGTCTGTGTGGGCATTACTATTCTTGCTGGAATTAACAGTCTGGTATTTTGGAGTCTACCTCAGTCTTATGTATAATCAGTCTCTTAACGGTCTGAAAATTCCAGGCTATTATCAAGAGTCAGTTTCTGGGTTATCAAAGCAGAAAGCTAGATTAGCTGGCTTTTCCTAAGTTAATACAATTCTATGACTTTCAGAAGGCATGACCTTTTTGCTGACTTCTATTTCATTAACATCATTATTAATAATGATTATGAAAATTAAAAGTCTAAAAGTAGACATAAGGTATGTAAGGTAGATAGTTAAGATATTGCTATTCTCAAGACTTCTAGTTCTTTCAATATCTAAATTATCTTTATATCCAACTGGATAAACAGTCTCTCCATATACGTATCATTTTATGGAGAAAAAAGTATAAGGTCTAAAACACCATGAAGGAGTCATGGTGCCAAAAGGCAAATTGATCCTAAAATATTACATATTTCATCTTTATTTCAACTCCATTTTCAGAGACTTATAGAATGTTCTTAAATGTGTTGGACTTAAGAGTAAAAATTATGCAGTTCAGGTAAAAGATTTCCTAAAGATTTTTTAAATTATTAGAATAAAAATGACTATGGTTACAGTTCAGTAATAGGCTAGAAAATGAGAAAAAAGTAAAATACATAAATTATGTAAAGAGCTATCAATCTGTTGGTTGCATCATCTATGTTTAGTCTACCGAAGTTTGTCTACCAAAGTGTTTCATTTTGGATAGAACAAAGTCTCAATTTTTAAAAAGCATTAAGGAGGCACTGAAAATTTCCAGGTATTGTCTATCTGGGATATGTAGGGTTCCAATTCCTGCAGCTTACACTACATGTCTGTGTTACAGTGAAAAGACACCTTAGAACAACTTGAGTATCTAGGCTGAGCTACGCTCTTCTGTATTCATTCAGAGATGATTTTTGTCATTCCTGTGGTAGGTGCTAGACCTACCAATGAACAAAACTCAGACTTCAAAGAACCTGACATGAGATTGACAAATACAATCTAGTGTGAAACTAACTTCTGGAGTTAGTTTATAACTATCACTATCATAGTTTATAATAGTAGTCTTTAACTCACTTTTTTGTGTGTGGACAAGAAAATCTTCTTGAAAGAACTGATGTCTAATTCCAGGACCAAAGGAAATCTTTAAATCATCAACAACCCTTTACTCACTACCTACTATGTGCAAGACTATTCTCTAATGGGAATAAAAAAGTGTAATTCAGGGTCTCTGCTTTATAAATTTATGAATGGGACGTCCCTGGTAGCGCAGTGGTTAAGAATCCACCTGCCAATGCAGGGGACATGGGTTTGAGCCTTGGTCTGGAAAGATCCCACATGCCGCAGAGCAACCAAGCCCGTGAGCCACAACTACTGAGCCTGCGTGCCTAGAGTCCGTGCTCCACAGCAAGAGAAGCCACCGCAGTGAGAAGCGTGTGCATCACAAGAAGAGTAGCCCCAGCTCACCGCAACTAGAGAAAGCCCACGCGCAGCAACGAAGACACAATGCAGCCAAAAAAAAAAACAAACAAAAACAAAAATAAAATAAAATAAAAAGCTTATGAACTGTTTGAGAAAATTTTAAATAAAACGAGAAATAATGATGAAAGACAGTTCAGGTTAAGGGCCAAATGACATTATAATTAAGCACCCGAGGGCTTCATGAAGGCCAAAGGATTGTGAAATGCTTCAGGGAATCACTGAACAGTTGGATTTTGAGGGAAAAGAAGGACAAACAGAAACCTTGGGATAAATGGAGAGGGAACCTTACGTAGGAAGTCATGATAAAAGAAAAGATGCAGAGATGGTTTTAGGATGTACAATATAAATTTAAGTTTCAAGCTTGCTTAGGAAAAGGGGAGACACAGGAATATGGACTAAATCCCATTTCTAGTCTATAACATTCCTGGAGTTGCTGAGTTACATGAATGTAATAGATAAGAAAGAGAATCCCTTGTAAGGGGCAACTTGGTCTTACAAGGAGTCACTTTTCCTTCAGTTGTCCCTGTAGAAATCTGCACAATCAGGCTACTCTAGTCCCTACGTGAAAGTAATTTTAAAACTACTGGAGTCCTTTGCTATTGGCTAAAGGCTATGTAAATAGGACGTCCCCAACTGTATTCAGATATATATAGCAAACTTAGGGGTAGAGTAAATAAAAGATGTAATGAGACTGCAACAGAAATCTAAACCAGTGGTTTTCAACTTTGAATACACATTGGAACTATATGGAGAGGTTTAAAAAAATACTGCTGCTTGGGTTCCACTGCCAGACATTTTGATGTTATTGGTTTCAGAATGCACACAGGGTATCAGAAATTTTTAAAGCTTCCAGGTGATTCTAATGCACAGTTAAGGTTGCAGACCCACTGTGCTAGTCAGAATAATGCCTCTCACCCAATGCCTCTCATGTCCAAATCCTAATCCCTGAAACCTGTGAATATGTTACCTTACAAGGCAAAAGGGACTCTGCAGATATGATTAAGTTAAGGATCTTGGGATAAGGAGATGATTCTGGATATTCTGGGTGGACCAAAAGTAATCACAAAGATCCTTATAAGGGCGGGAGGCAGGAGGATCAGAGTCAGAGAGAGAGAGATTGGAAGATACCATGTGGCTGGCTTTGAAAATGGATGATGCGGTCGTGAGCCTCTTAGGAGGTAGAAAAGGCAATGAAACTAACTCCCCACTAGAGCCTCTAGAAACAATGAGCTTTGCCAACACCTTGATTGTAAGACTTCTAACCTCTAGAACTGTTAAGTGAAAACATTTGTATTGTTTAATGCACTAGACTTGTGATGATTTGTTACAACAGCAACAGGAGACTAATTCACAGCTAACTTAATTATATTTCTTTCATACTTGGTATTTTCTCAATCTGAAGTCCTCCTACCCCATATATACACTTTCTTGTTCCCTCACTTCATTTAGTTTTCTGCTCCAACATCATTTCCCAGCTTTTATCACCTGACATATTTAATTATTTTATTTCTTTGTTTATCTGTCTCTCCCACTATAAGATCCAGGAGGGCAGACTTCAGTTTTGTCCACAGCTACTTACCCAGGACTTACAATCCTTTCTGAAAATAGTAGTCTTTCAATCAGTATGTGTTTAATGAAAGCTACTAATTAAAACCAGCAACTCTCTTACTATTCTCTAACTGTAGATAGTTGTAAGATCTAGTCTTACAGGACAAGTATGCTTAGAAAATGCTTTAATATTGTCAGAAAAAAAAGGAAATCCAGCTCAGTGATAACACTATATTTCTTTTTAATAATTTCTATGTAAAGGAATTGGTAAACCTTGTTTAATCAGGTTTTTTAAGTACTTGTAAAAAAAAAATCCTACAGTTCTTTTTAAAATGTAATAAGTAAAAGACTATAAAAGTGAAGTAACTTTATAAAAAATGCTACAGAGTTAATTATTAATAGGTCTATTACTGAGGAATCATCTACTTACTGCCTTAAACTTAACTCCTGTCTGCTCAGGATATTTTCTTTGCTGCAATTATTCTGAAAAATGACAACGTGCACAAGGTCAAAGAAATGAGTATGTGGAACAAGCACAAAATGGAAGACTCAGAATGGGAACTGCTTTCTGTATATAATAGTCACTCTTTAAAGTTTCTGTCTTTCTCTAAACATTTTAACCTTTGACTAGTTAATTCAGAGACAAAGTCCTAGGAAGCAGTGCCTTCTACTGGTTATTCTTTTGGAATGATAATATTGTTTCCTTTAAGGTTTGCAGTTATGCAGAAAAAAATATAAAAAATAATTATCTCTAAAAAAACAAACTAAAATCCCAGCTAGTATACAAAGCCTTCCCTAACCACCACAGTTGAAGTGACTTTTCCCCACCTCAAACTATATCATCAACTCTTGCTAGAGGCCACCTGAAAAAACTGAACATCAGTATAACCTATGACATTGATTCAATAGCTTATTTTTTTTTTCTCGTCTTTTTATTAGTATCTAAAACTAGAACACAAGATTTTAACAAGTACAGGTCTGTTTTTGACCTTTTCATGTGATTTTTCCGAGCTGAACATAAGTCTTTCCAAATTGCTCTGTATTTTTTCCCTAAATAGTCTAATCCTCTATACTGAATGAATTACAATCAATTATATGGCAGCACAATTCCTAGCACATAGTTGGCACTCAATGTATTTTTATATGAGTAAATGAATGAATTGCCTGAGTGTCAATTTTGTGTCAGGCAAGTTACTTTTGTGTTATGGAGGAAAGAGGCAACTTAGATATGAAGACCCTTCTGGTTTACTTTTAAGGATGTACTGTATAGATGGAAAGAGAAGACATATATCCACTCATTCATGCATTCATTCATGGAAAAACGTTTATTGAAAGACTATCATGTGCCTATAGATAGAAATATAATTAAGAAATCCAGAAAGAATATTTTAAGGTAAATGGCTTTTTATAAATATGAGTACTATGGGGGATAGATAATAGAGAGATAATGTCCTGCTTGAAATAACCAGAGAATGCTTCCTACAAATCAGGAGAATTCAACAGGGCAATGAAGGATGGATCAGATGCAAATAGACACAGAGAAGAGAAGATTTCAGATAGGAGAAATGACATTAGCAAATTAAAGAAATTTATAGAATGATACAGCATAGTGAGTAGAATGGTTTGGTTCAAGCAGTAGATTCCAGGAGGAGTAAAAGCAGATAAGGATGAAAGGTAGGTACCAGATGATAGTGATTCTGCCTAATCCTAACAATTGTGAATGGCTACACCAAATGTGAAATTGATACTGAAGGTAGAAGGAAACTGGAGATGATTTCTGAGCTACACAGTAACATAATCAAAATTACATTTTAGGAAGAAAATCCCTCAGAAATTAGTAACTGATAGAAGGTTGAGGGTGGAAACCAGAGAAGGGGAATGAGTGGGTGAGATAGTTCAAAGATAAACAGATTACTTGACTGTATAATTTAGAGAACAATACTGCTAATAAGAAAAATACATAAATTAGAAAGAAAGGTCAACTTGGAGAAAAATATTAAATTCAGTTTTAGAAATAAATCTTTGGTGATTGGAGGATTTTAAAAAGAAATAGCAGATAATCAGAAAACACGGGACATCTGTGGAAGTAACAGTGTAATCTTTTAAACACAGGTAGAAAGTTAACCAATAATTGTAATTATTTCTCATTGACTTCTTCCACAATGTTCTGATTCAGTATTTTTATTATTCTTGATTTATAAAAAAGAAAACTGAGTCATAAAGTGGTTAAATATCTTTTGTTACACTATTCGGTCTTTGCACTATAATAAACAGCAGTTCAAGAACAGAACTGTCTCTCCAAGAGAAAAACAGAGAGAAAATAGAGAATTGGGAAGGGGGGGCGGAAATCTGAATTTTGTAGTCCATCAAACTTTGGGAGACCAGTATATGAAAAGGACTGAGCACAGAAAACAGATAAAGAGAAGTCAAAATGATATGCAAAAAATGTAATTATTCTCTAAACGATTCTATAAAACTAAACATTCGGAATATGAACTTTAAAAATTCTGGACCATGACGTTTATTTAATTTATAACTTCCATTGGTTGCTCTCCTAAATACTCACTTTTAATATTCACCCTCTCATGTTAAATTTTAAGCATGGCAGAACACATTTCAAAAACAACTAAAATATTTGAAAGGATGAATCTTCCTTTACAAAAGAAAAATTACAAAATAAAATAAAAATTGGTAATCCTTCATATCCAAAGATTATACTATTTTTCTAGAAGTTATGTGCCACTAGTTTTTCTAGTGATAAAACTACTTGTTCAGAACATTTACATTTACTTGTCTGGTTGCTTTTGTAATTAAAGTTGTTGTGAGAAGGTTAATCAAGATTAGGAATTAAACTCTACTGTTTTTCAAATATTTTTTTCACAATAGAATGTTACCTATTCCACAATAGAATGTTACCTATTCCACATGGGGAATCAACATAGACGTTTAGCATGAATGGACAGGTTTTGATTCATATGAATGAAAAAACCAACACTCCTTTGTGACTTACAGATTTACACAAACTTAGCATATCATTTTATTAAAGAAAAAAATCAGCTTCATTATTTTTATCTATAAATCTCAACTATTATTATTTATATCTTATGGTTTATGCTTTATTTTTCCCTCTTCCATGTTTTGAACATCTTCATTTTCCCACTAAGTTTAGAGTCAGCTGGGTGTTTACCCTGTGAATTCTATGTAAACTCTGTAACCAAGTCTGTCATATATAACATTCAGAGGTCTTTTAGATAGAAAATTGATTTGTGGTAAACATGTAGTCTTTCAAATGTTTACATTTTTCTACTCTTTTCTATAAATCTTCTTTGCCATCCATTTCTCTTATAGAACATACCAATCTATACTCTCTATCCATTGCTTCCCACATACAAAGACCACATTCATTATACTGTTATTCAGAAGCATGAACAAGTTCATCAGGTCCTGGCATACACTATAAATGGAAGCAGAAACACAGATTTCATAGAAGTATAAAAACAGACAACATAGGGTAATAAATAAGACTAGATTCCCCTGTAATCTTTACTATACATTTCACGAGAAACTTATTTCTACTAGTATTTACAAACACAGTTTACCATAACATTGAAATCTAAAAACAAAAGCAATTTTTGAGCTATAGCTACTTAAGAATAAATTTATTATTCTGTTTTGAAATATAATTTGAATTTACAGAAAATTTAATAAATGTTACAAAAGTTTAAACTGTACTTAAAACTGTGTTAATTAAAAATGTTGTAGTCACCAAGAACTTTCGAAGTGACCTTTACCAGGGCTGATCCCCGTGTTTACCTGGTCATATGTTTGGTTTCTGAGGTGCTCTCTTCACTGAGATCAAGTAGTTCCTAATGCTCTCCCTTCTCTGATAAGAAGAGCACCGCTCTGAACCGCTTCACCACCTTTCTACCTTCTCTTTACTAGCATCCCTCTCACCGAATAGTTTTCCCCAGGCTTGTCCAGTCAGAGAAAGAGGAGAGGATAAGAAGAGAAAAAATGAAGAGGTAGAGAGTTTTCAGAGGAAAGTGTGGAAAAGGAAAAGGAAAAAATATCAGAAATTACAGAGAGAGAAGTAAAGACTCAGAAACAGAACTTAATTCTTGTCAGTATCTGAAAGAAATGAGTTCCTCTTTATTAGTTGGACACAAGATATTTCAGAATTGAAATAAATGGACCTAAAGTATGCAATAAAATGAACTTTAAAAGGTCCATTTGTTTTTGTGTTCTAAATGAGAGAGACAAATACCGAAGGTAAACATTTAGAAACAGTTTATGATAGCAAAATTCCAGGCTACAATTATTCAGAATTCAAAATCTGATTCCTTTTCTACTTTCTTTTACTGTCTCACTAATTGTAATCTCTAAAAATTGACTCCAAAGTTAGACCACATGTTACTGGATGAAGATCGCAAGAAAATTTTCTAAATAAGAAGATTGCTTTATTATGAGTAACCTAATAGCTGGGCTCTAGAGCCAAAACTTACCTAAATAAATGTATCTGCCAGCTAAAACTTACCATTTTATGTTTTACCATTTTATTTTTTAATTTTAAAGTTAAGTGCCTACAACAAAAGTATTCGTGATAAATAAAAAGGTAGAAAGAGTATTAAATTTAATTAAACTCTATTCTAATCATTCTATAATGTTCTAATACTTAGAAAAAATAGAGTTCATTATAAGTCTGATAAGACTGAAAGAAAACTGGTTAGGCAAACTTTTATGGCTCCAAGATACAGTCATTTTCATAAAGAGAAGAGCTAGTAAACGTTTTTACAGAATTCTATATTCTTTTCAAGAAAAATTATCAAAACTTTTCTCATCATTTACAGCACAAGAATATGGTAATAAGCATTTTGTACTTTAAAAAACCCTAACTTTGACTTGTTCAATAATTGCTAAAATTTAATTTCCTTATCTCAAAAATAGTAACACCTATACTTGAGTTATTAAACATTTGATCAGATTCTTTTTAATCACCAAATACACTACATTTCAGCCAATCTACTAGAAGAAAACGAAAGAAATGGTTAAGACCTTTAAATGTTGAAGAGAAATTTCTTTTACGTTGTAGGTAAAATGACCAAATTAAGGAGTCTGGAAGAAAAAAACCCATAAATACTAATCTGTTGTGAATTATTTAATTTGTGTATTGTTATACATTTGTCATTAATCAGAAACAAACAGAAAAATAGTTTAACCTTCAGCTACCTACAGGTTAAAAATGTTAAAAGTCCTTTTGTTCTGATTATTTAAAAATTATTTGAAATAATCTAGCATTAAGATTTGTGGTTCTGAAACTTGTTACTATAGTTAGAGAGGGTATACTCTTTAAGGAAATAAAAAGCTTTTTTCCATTTGAGCATGGTTTAGCTCTAAGTCCACAGGATGTGGAGGGATGATTTAAATTTTACATCAAAATTGTGACTGCACTAGACTTTTTCCCCTTTCTCAAGGGAGGCATTGTTCTTGCCTTTCCATAACCAGGCGTGACAGCGCCAGACTGGAGTCACAAGGCTGGTCTCTGAGTCAGCGTGAAAGTGCTCACCCTCCTGAGTTTCCCCAGATGCTCGGCTCCTTGTGAGTCTGAAAGCCGAGCACTGAGTAGCCACACGCTCCATTCCTGGGACAGATACAGGATTAAAGGGGAAAATCTAGGGATTAACAAAAACTATCTCTTCCTATACACCTTGTAAAACTCTTTTATTAATAATAAGAAGTAACAACAAAAAATGAGTACCATTTTTCTGAATCAAAAGTTGGGACAAATTGTCTAACAAGTAATTGTATGCTTTGAGTTAAAGAAATAAAGTCTAAAAATCAGAAGCATGTTGAAATTTTCTGAGACACATGGTTGCCACATGTATAAATTTCAGGTTATACTTAGCTGGATAGAATAGTGGAAGAATAATGTATGAGATGTATATCCATTCTCAAGATCTCTAAGAAGGTATCTTTAAAAGCTGTCTGTAGAATACCTGTGAAGGACAATCTTTTCTGCTCTCTATCAGAACAATTGCTAGTGAAACAGGGAGTAATTCAATTCCTATTGTTCTATCCTTGACCTTTTAGAGAAGTTTGAGAGGTGTCTGTGTGCGTGTGTGTGTGTGTGTGTGTGTGTGTGTGAGAGAGAGAGAGAGAGAGGAAAAAGAGAGAGAGAAAGAGAGAGAGACAGGAGAAGAAGAAGAAGAAGAAGAAGAAAAAAGAGGAGGGAGAGAGAAAAGACATTTACTGTCAAATTGTATATTAATGGGCCTTAATATTCCTTCTTTTTTTACAGAACCTCTCTATTAAGGATTAGACAGGACCATTTAATTTAACCATAATCATATGCTAACAACTTTCATTTACTATATAACTCAAAACTATTTGGTTGAAAGTTGTATGTATTTTGAAGGAAAAAATGAAGAAGTATAAGCAAACTTCTTCCATTTCATTAATTCATAAAAAATAAAGAAAAAAAGCCAAAGGAAACGTATTTCTAAATATTACTACTACAGTGAGTAGTACTAATCTCTTAATTGTTGTTTTCTAAAATAATGCCAATTTTTTCATGTTTACCTCATGAGGATGTATATGTGTCTACATATGTTCACATATATATATGTCAACATGTTTGTAATAACCTATAAAAAGTTCACCATATCTATCGTATTCATCGTAAAAGAAGATAGCTTTTCATTCATGAACATCACTGGTCAGGTAAGGTGCATATGTCCAAAAAAAT